>NW_027362764.1:634430787-634635787 GCF_046119375.1 Phyllobates terribilis
CGGATTAATCTTCCAGGAGGTGGGAATCTCCAACCTAACAGCAGATTGGTTAACTACCTGAAGCACCTTAAAGGGCCCTACAAACTTGGGACCCAATTTTTTAGAAGGAATCCTCAACCGCAGATTCTTAGAGGACAACCAAACCATGTCACCAGCCGTAAACAAAATCTCTTGACGTTTCCTGTCAAAGTACCTATTAGATTTTTTGTTAGCCTCCTGCAGATTACCACGCACATCCGTCCAAACTCTTTCCAAATCACCGGAAAAACTCTCCTCCTCAGGCACAGCCGATACCAATTTGGAGAATGACCCAAAAGACGGATGTCTCCCAGAACAACAAAAAAAAGGTGAGCACCCAGCAGAAGAGGATGTATGGTTGTTAGGAGCAAATTCAGCCAGCGGCAGAAAATCAGACCACCCTTCTTGATTGTCTGCCACAAAACAATGCAAGAACTGCTCAACATCCTGGTTCTTCCTTTCTGTCTGGCCATTAGACTCAGGATGATATCCAGATGAAAATGACAAATGAACTCCCAACCTGTCACAAAAGGCACGCCAAGAACGAGCCACGAACTGAGGTCCCCTATCAGAAACAATGTCAGTAGGAAGACCATGGAGTCTAACAATCTCCTTGACAAAGGCCTTAGCGAGTGTCTTAGTGCAGGGCAGTTTGATGAAGGGAACCAAGTGACACATCTTGCTAAAACGGTCCACGACCACCCAGATGACCGTGAAACCCTCAGAAGGGGGAAGGTCAGTAATAAAGTCCATAGCCAGATGTGTCCAAGGTGCACTAGGAACCTCCAGAGGGCAAAGCAACCCCGCAGCAGGAGCATGCGAAGACTTAGATCTAGCACACACAGTACATTGACGCACCCACTTAATGACTTCCTTCTGCCACCCAGGCCACCAAAAACTGAGACCCACAAGTCTCGGTCTCAGAAATTCCTGGATGACCTGCCAACCGAGACTCATGACACTCAACAAACAAATCTCTCCTAAAGGTCCTAGGCACAAACAACCTCCCATGGGGAGTGTTAGATGGGGCATTCTCCTGTGCTTTAAGAATCTCATCTTCCAAAACAGAGTCCAATGCAGCAATCACAACACCTTCTTGTAAAATGCTCTCCTCCTCCTCAGCACCAACCATGGGAGAAAAGCTGCGAGACAAAGCCTCAGGTTTAATATTCTTGGTACCCGGGATGTAAGTAACGTAAAAATTAAACCGCAAAAAAAAAAGTGCCCACCTAGCCTGACGGGCATTCAATCGCTTGGCAGCATCAAGATAGATCAGATTTTTATGATCAGTGAAAACCTGAATGGGAAATTCAGCACCTTCCAAGAGATGACGCCAGTGTTCAAATGCGAGTTTAATAGCCAGCAATTCCCGATCACCAATATCTTAATTAAGTTCCGTCTCAGAAAATTTTTTTGAAAAAAAGGCACAGGGATGTACTCCATCCTTGATTTCCTGAGACAACACCGCACCGACCCCCACAGAAGAAGCATCAACCTCAACCAAAAACGGCTTAGTCACATCAGGCTGCATAAGGATGGGGGCAGAGCTGAACCTCTCCTTTAGAAACACAAAAGCTTCAATGGCCTCAGTAGTCCACTGAACCGTATTAGCACCTTTCCTGGTGAGATCGGTCAGTGGTTTAACAATAATAGAAAAATTTTTAATGAATTTTCTGTAGTAATTGGCGAAACCCAAAAACCTCTGTATCGATTTCAAACCAATAGGCCTAGGCCATTCCTGCACAGCTTGAACTTTCACCGGGTCCATCTCAAAACCCTCGCTGGAGATAATGTAGCCCAAAAAACTAATTCTCTGTACAGTGAACTAACATTTCTCCAGCTTAGCAAAAAGCAAATTGTCAATCAATAACTGCAATACCTCACGTACGCTCCGCCAATGAGACTCCAGATCAGGCGAATAAATCTAAATGTCATCCAAATACACAACCACATTTTTGCCGATCAAAGGTCTAAGGATGTCATTAATAAGATTCTGAAAAAATGCTGGTGCATTGGTAAGACCAAAAGACATCACCAGATTCTCAAAATGACCCACAGGAGTGTTAAAAGCAGTTTTTCATTTATCACCTTCCTTCATGCGCAACAAATTGTATGCCCCCCGGAGATCAATTGTAGAGAACCATTTGGCCCCCACTAACTGGTTAAACAAATCAGGAATCAATGGCAGTGGGTTGGGATTGCGTACAGTAATTTTATTAATCTCGCGAAAGTCCAGACAAGGACGTAAACCGCCATCCTTTTTTTTAGCAAACAAAAATCCAACAGCCACAGGTGACTTAGAGGGTCTGATATGACCGGCGGCCAAGCTCGTCTGTATGTATTCCTCCAAAGCCTTTCTCTCAGGAATAGGAAGATTAAATAAACGACTTTTAGGGAGAGTCGCTCCAGGGACAAATTCAATGGTACAATCATAGTCTCTATGAGGAGGCAAAATTTGCGACTCCTACTCAGAAAAAACCTTCCAAAAATTCTGAATAGGTACAGGTAATTCCCCTTTATCCACAGCAGCAATGCACCCGTTACAACACTTGTTATAACACTTAGGGCTTCAGGACTTAATTTCATTGGTAGACCAATCCAGTACAGGATTGTGCAATTTTAACCAGGGCAAACCCAAAACTACTGGAGAAGGCAAATTATTTAATACCACCAAATCCAAATTTTCTTGGTGAATACCATTAATACTGAGGGGAAATTCATAAACCTTGTGAGTAACACATTTCAAGGGAGAACCATCGACAGAAACCACGTCAATAGGGGATGACAAAGGTTTGGGTTTTAATTTAAGTTTTTCCAAGAATCCCCCATTAATCACATTCAGAATAGAACCACAATCCACAAATACCCGAAATTCAATTAATTCTTCCTGAGCAGCAGTAGTAGCAGAAAAAAATACCCCCTTAGTATTTAAGCAGGCTATACAGGCGTAACTGACCTTTTTTTTTTCTTTGTTCATACGAAGCACACAGTTCTTAATGAAATGGTCAGATTTTCCGCAATAAAAGCAGAAACCTTCAGAAAACCTGCAGTCTTTTTCCTGAGAGCGGGGTGACATCGCCCCAATCTCCATCGGTTCTCCAATGTCAGTACAGACCATCTCAGAACTCGGAGCTGACATGGCAGAGGATTTACTCTCATTAACCCTTGCACACAGTCTCCTGTCCTCCAGTATAGCTAATTGCATTGCCTCCTGCAAGTTTCCAGGTGTAGGATAAGCAATCAGCAGTTCCTTAACCCTTTCACCTAGCCCTGCAAGAAACAAACTTTTCAGAGCAGAATCGTTCCACCCCACCTGAGCAGACCACCGACGGAAGTGAGTACAATAATTTTCCGCATTACCTGATCCCTGCCTCAAATGTCTCAATTCCATCTCAGCTGATGACACACGATCAGGATCATCATACAACAACCCCAAAGCAGAAAAAAAACTATCCACTGATCTAAAGCACGGATCACTAGGTTGGAGAGAAAAGGCCCATCCCTGAGGTTCCTTGCGCAAAAGTGACATTATGAACCCTATGCACTGTGATTCATCACCAGAGGATCTGGGACTTAAGCGAAAATACAATAAACAAGCATTTTTAAAGGAAAAAAAATCTTGTTGTTCACCAAAAAATAAATCAGGCAAACGTACCTTTAGCTCTACAAAATGCGCTCCAGAACAGCTACTCACATGTTGTTGGAGCTCGGCCACCTCCAGAGAGAGTCCCTGCAAGCTTTGAGCCAAATACTGAACCGACACCATGATGGAAACTGGAGGTCTTTCCTTAGAGAAATTTTTGGGCTGGACTTACTGTTATGATCTGCTACAAGCACTAAGGAAAGACAGGAGATCTGTCCCTAAAATAGAACTAAGCTTGATCCCTATGATGTAACGGGGAACCTGATCCTGCGATCAGACCCGCTAAAGTCCTCAGCTAGTCTGTACGAAGACCTATAGATGTGAGGGAGGGATCCCTACAAGAACTAGGGACTGGGAGTAAGATGGACACCTCCTAGCAGAAATTGTAGCAGAAAAGGACAAACAAACAACATAGAAAATAGAGGTCATGAGACCTAGCTAAACTGACGGAGTAAGGAAACAAAGCACCTGACTAGTTTAAGAGTTGAAATTACAATGAAGTACAGCAAGGCAAGAAGGGCGGAGCAGGATTAATTAGGCAAAAAAGGTCATGTGACCAGCAAACTAGAAAACGCCTAACAGGAGAGTTCTAACTAGAGATGAGAATTGTTCTACTCGAACTGTTCGCCAATCTCAAATTCGAGCTGTTTTGGGCGGTGTTCGAGCCGGTCGGCGAACACGAACAATTTGAGAAAAATTCGGCTGTTCGAGGTTATGTTCGATAACTGTTCGTGCACCAAAATCATAACTGGATTTTTTCTCAGTAATGATGAAAATTAATGTTAATGCGCAGTTTGAGTGTACAGCGGGGTGGGGGGAGGGGCAGGGGATGGATCTCTGCAGGAACAATGAAGATCTCCATTTTTTTTTCTCTTTCCCGCATTTGCAGTGGGGAGGTGCAATCTGTCAGCCTATCAGCAGCGCACACACGGAGCGAAGTGCTTTTTTTCACACAAGCAAGGGCATGTGTGATTGGCAGTGTATGTCACATGTCCTTGCCCTATAAGACCAAGCCATTTTCCCCGTCGCCACCATTTTCTCACTGCTGCAGCTGCGTGTTAGACGGCACCGCTGTTGCTGTGTGTGCTATACCTTGTTAATTTCAAGCCAATTTTCGCACAAATATACAGATAGCTTGGGAGTAGGGAATAGTTGTGATTGCAGTCCTTTTAAGGACTAGGTTACAGCATTTCCTACGACTTTTATCAGGCAGGTCTGTGCTCTTAAATAGATAGATTGTGGGAGTAAAGACTAATTGTAATTGGAGTACTTTTCAGGACTAGGTTACATGAGTTCCTATCAGTTTTTGCCAGGCAGGTCTGTGCCAGTGCTGTGCAAGTTTTTTTCACAGCATTTGGCTGAATCTAGCAAAGCTAATCCTTTTTGGCCTATTGCAGAGTGTGTTAGTCAGTGGAGTAGCCTATCTGTGTTGCAAGATATACCACCTGTGTATAGAATACCAATTTTTTTACTGCACCTAGTGAAGTAAAATCTTTTGGGCATAGCATCATTCTATTAGTCCATCTATACTGACCTCCATCAGGTTGCAAACTGAATATAATTTTTTTCTGCATCTAGCTCTGAAAAAATATTTGGGCTTCTAGCAGTGTGTGGGACTTGGTCTATTAGTCCATCTATACTGACCTCCATCAGGTTGCAAATTAAAAATAATTTTTTTCTTCATTTAGCTCTGAAAAAATATTTGGGCTTCTAGCAGTGTGTGGTACTTGTTCTATTAGTCCTTCTATACTGACCTCCAGCAGGTTGCAAATTGAATATAATTTTTTTCTGCATCTAGCTCTGAAAAAATATTTGGGCTTCTAGCGGTGTGTGGGACTTGGTCTATTAGTCCATCTATACTGACCTCCATCAGGTTGCAAATTAAAAATAATTTTTTTCTGCATCTAGCTCTGAAAAAATATTTGGGCTTCTAGCAGTGTGTGGGACTTGGTCTATTAGTCCATCTATACTGACCTCCATCAGGTTGCAAATTAAAAATAATTTTTTTCTTCATTTATCTCTGAAAAAATATTTGGGCTTCTAGCAGCGTGTGGGACTTGGTCTATTAGTCCATCTATACTGACCTCCATCAGGTTGCAAATTAAAAATAATTTTTTTCTGCATCTAGCTCTGAAAAAATATTTGGGCTTCTAGCAGTGTGTGGGACTTGGTCTATTAGTCCATCTATACTGACCTCCATCAGGTTGCAAATTAAAAATAATTTTTTTCTGCATCTAGCTCTGAAAAAATATTTGGGCTTCTAGCAGTGTGTGGGACTTGGTCTATTAGTCCATCTATACTGACCTCCATCAGGTTGCAAATTAAAAATAATTTTTTTCTTCATTTATCTCTGAAAAAATATTTGGGCTTCTAGCAGCGTGTGGGACTTGTTCTATTAGTCAATCTATACTGACCTCCATCAGGTTGCAAATTAAAAATATTTTTTTTCTGCATCTAGCTCTGAAAAAATATTTGGGCTTCTAGCAGTGTGTGGGACTTGGTCTATTAGTCCATCTATACTGACCTCCATCAGGTTGCAAATTAAAAATAATTTTTTTCTGCATCTAGCTCTGAAAAAATATTTGGGCTTCTAGCAGTGTGTGGGACTTGGTCTATTAGTCCATCTATACTGACCTCCATCAGGTTGCAAATTGAATAAAAAAAATTTCTGCATCTAGCTCTGAAAAAATATTTGGGCTTCTAGCGGTGTGTGGGACTTGGTCTATTAGTCCATCTATACTGACCTCCATCAGGTTGCAAATTAAAAATAATTTTTTTCTGCATCTAACCCAGCCAATAGTTTTGGCCTAATACCACAGTTTGGCCACTCAGCTCTGCTCGGTTACCATCCATTGTTTTTTTGTGCAAACAACTCCAGAGTTGTGAATTAGTTAACCACCAAAATGAGTGGAAAAAGGCCTGCTGCTGGTGGAAAGGGGAATAGGCGTGTTGGGAAGGGGAAAAAAGGTTGTGTCCATGGGGTAGGTGCAGAAGAAAGACCATCTTCCAGCCAAACTAAAATGTCTACTTCTTTTAGCGGACAATGTGATAAGATCCCTTTCTTACGGCCACGCCAATCGCTACAAATTCCAGATGAGGCACAAAAACAGCAGGTGCTTCAACGGATATCAAGTGCTCCTTTAAGTGGGCTCTCCTCCACATCAACTTCAACATCACAAATACTCCAGTCCTCAAAGGTGTCACCCAAATCGCACTTGCTTCCTCACAGCTCCCAAATCTCCAGCTGCCCGTCTGAGTATGAGGTAGAACAGATGGTTGAGTCTGCAGAGCTGTTTACTCATACTATAGCCTGGGAATCAGAGGTCGACTCCAGCGCTTCTGTGAATCCAGACGAGGAAATGATCTGCACTGATGCCCAGAATCTTTATGAGTCGGATCCAGGACCAGACGCAGAAGGTTCTGACCATAATGTAGACCCTCATTCCCAAACTGTAACTCCTGTTGGTGGAGACAATGAGGAAGACGATGATAAGACTCAAATACCTGATTGGAGCGACAACTTTAGTTTTTTGTCAGGGCAGGAACAGGTTGGCTCTGAGGACGACGGGTGTGATAACGCACAGGGTGATGATGATGAGGTCGGAGATCCCACTTACTGTCAACCCACAGTCAGCCAAGAGATGAGGTCAGCAGAGGAGGTGGAGGAAGATGCTAGTGACGACGAGGTCAGGTTGCGCCTTCCTGGACAGAGACGTAGTACTGGAAGCACGTCAACAACTGCATCCTCAAACACAACTCTGCCTCTCACCACAAGTCGTGGTGGCTCTTCAGGTCGCATGGGTGCTAAGCCTTGCATAGCCTGGGCATTTTTTCAGATCGATAAAGATGACCCAACTCGTGTTATCTGTAACATTTGTCAGCAAAAGCTAAGTAGAGGCCAAAAAATACATAGTTTGAGTACTTCATGCATGAACCGGCACATGGACATGAAGCATAAGTTGCAGTGGGAAGCTCAGTGTGCTACAATGCGGTCTAGCCGGCCGGGCCAACCACCGTCTGCCATATCTTGTGCATCCGCGGCCTCTTCATCCTCTGTGACTGGGGGGACAGCAGTCACACCTGTTTTGGGGCGCAGACCTGCCACCTCTTTACCCGCAACAGCCAGCGTGATTGGCAGGTCATCATTTTCTTTGGAGGTGGTAACACCAGCTGGTCTTGAGCGCTGTACGACATCGATAGCACCACCTTTGGATCAAGGCAACCTAACATGTCCGCCTGCATCTTCCTCACAGACCGGCAGTTTGCCGGGGACACCCTTATCAACCCCGTCTAAGCACAATAGCCAGCCCTCGGTCCCTCAGATGTGGACAAGTAAAAGACCATTTCCTCCTAGCCATGAGAAAGCTAAGAGGTTGAATTTCACCATCTGCAAGCTCTTGGCTACAGAAATGCTGCCTTTCCGCCTGGTGGACACAGAGGATTTTCGAGACCTTATGTCCGTCGCAGTGCCCCAGTACCAGATGCCCAGTCGGCACTACTTCTCAAAGAAAGGTGTGCCTGCGCTCCACCAGCATGTCGCACACAACATCACCGCTTCTTTGAGAAACTCTGTGTGTGACAGGGTGCATTTCACCACAGACACTTGGACGAGTAGGCATGGACAGGGGCGTTACATGTCGCTGACTGGGCACTGGGTAACTATGGTGACAGCAGGACAAGGGGCTGCTGTCCAAGTCTTGCCGTCCCCACGAGTTGTGCGTCAATCCTCTTTATGTCAAAGTTCCACCACTGCTTCTGCCTCCTCAACCTCCTCTCGGTCTTCCACCTGCACCCAAAGCCTGTCTGGTCATGCCACAAGCTTTCTAACTGCGCAGAAGGGATCCTGCACACCTCCTTACTATGCTGGCAGTAGGGCTCAACGTCATCAGGCGGTTTTTACATTGAAATGTCTGGGAAATGTGAGTCACACAGCTGAGGAGTTGTGGTCAGCTCTGGAGAACCAATTTCATGAATGGTTGTCTCCACTGGACCTGAAACCAGGGAAGGACGTGTGCGACAATGCTGCAAACCTGGGTGCGGCCCTTCGCCGGGGCAATGTCACACACGTGCCTTGTATGGCTCACGTGTTGAACCTGGTTGTCCAGCAATTTTTAGCCCACTATCCCAGACTAGATGGCCTTCTGCAGAGGGCACGGTCGCTGTGTGCTCACTTCCGCCGTTCGCATCCCGCAGCTCAGCGACTTACATCTCTACAGAAGTCGTTGGGCCTGCCACTTCACCGGCTAAAATGCGATGTGCCTACCCGGTGGAATTCAACTCTGCACATGTTGCAGCGACTGTGGCAGCACCGACAAGCCCTGGTGCAATACGTTCTGACGTATAGCCTGGGCCAACGAGATTCAGAGGTGGGGCAAATCACGCTGGAAGAGTGGTCTCAGATCAGGGACCTATGCACCCTTCTGCACAGTTTTGAAATGGCGACGAAGATGTTTAGTGCTGACGATGCCATTATCAGCATGACTATTCCGGTGATTTACATGCTGGAGCACATGTTAAACAGAATTCGGAGTCAGGTGGTGGCACAAGAGGAGGTGGAGGAAGTAGAGGAGGAGGAGTTGTATGCGGAAGGACTAACATCTGCAAGGTCCAGACGGTCGGCAGCACCAAGGCGGCAGGCATGTGAGGGTGGGGGAGATGGTTTTACCAGGGCGCATGGTAGCAGCCAAACTAGTGAGGAAGGTGCAGGAGCCCAGGAAGAAGTGGAGGACGAACTGATGGAAGACTCATCAGATGAGGGAGACCTTGATCACATTTCTGTTGTGCGAGGTTGGGGGGAGAGGACAGAGGAAGGAAGCATGATTGTTACCTCGCCACCAACACAACAGGGACTTGGTGCTCCTGGATGCGCAACACACATGAGTGCCTTCTTGCTGCACTACCTGCAACATGACCCTCGAATTGTGAGAATTAGAAATAATCCTGACTACTGGGTTGCCACACTGTTAGATCCCCGGTACAAAAGTAAATTTGCAGAAATTATTCCTGCCATAGAAAGGGATGCACGCATGCAGGAGTATCAGCAGAGACTGTTGCAGAATCTTACATGTGCTTTTCCACAAAATACCAGTGGTGCACGTAGTGAATCTCACAGTTCCAACTTGCCAACCGTGGGACCGTCAAGTGTTCAGCACTCAAACCGTGACAGAACCACAGTATCTGCTGGTAACATCAATTTTGCGGAATCATTTCACCACTTTTTTAGCCCATCCTTTGCAAGGCCACAGGAGACAAGAAGTCTGACACATAGTCAACGCCTAGAGACGATGGTACAGGAGTATCTCCAAGTAAACATTGAAGCCACGACTGTGTCACTGGACCCTTGCTCTTTTTGGGCTTCCAATCTGGATAAATGGCCGGAGCTAGCCACTTACGCCTTGGAGATCTTGTCATGCCCCGCAGCCAGCGTTCTGTCTGAACGTGTGTTCAGCGCTGCTGGTGGTGTGCTGACAGATAAGCGCACGCGGCTCTCCACTGATAATGTAGACAGACTCACGTTCATAAAGATGAACAAATCATGGATCCGAAACGACTTTTCTACCCCTGTGTCATCCTGGGGAGAGTAAAAGCTTGATGATTGGTTAAAATCACCCTACCAACCGTTTTAAGCTTTCAAATTACTAATCATGTTTATCTGTATCTTGACTGGAAAATAATTTGGGCTTTGTAGCAGTGTGCAGCACTGATCCTATTAGGCCATCTATACTAAAGCTTCACCAGATTTAAAATTAAAAATAATTTTTAGCTGCATCTAGCCCGGAAAATAATTTTGGGGCTCCGAGATGCGCAAGGCACATAAGTGCCTTCTTGCTGCACTACCTGCAGCATGACCCTCATATTGTCAGAATTCGAAGTAATCATGACTACTGGGTTGCCACACTCTTAGATCCCCCAAACTTTTCGATCAACCTTTTCATTTTAATAAAGACCAAAAAAATGGTCATTTTTGAAATTATAAGCATTAGCAGGTTGTTAGAAACTGAAATCAAACAGTTTTCAACTCAAAACTTTATTCTAGGTGATGTTACATTTTCACATAGGACCCCTTGTTCGAAAGGAGCTTCTGAACTCTCTCGTCCATTGAATTTGTCAGGTTTTGGATGGTTTCTGCTTCAATTGTTTTGCATGAGGACAGAATACCCTCCCAGAGCTGTTGCTTAGATGTTAACTGCCTCCCGCCATCATAGACACTCCTTTTAATGATGCTCCAAAGGTTCTGAATGGGGTAGAGGTCAGGGGAGCATGGGGGTCACACCATAAGTTTGTCCCCTTTTATGCCCATATCAGCCAGAGATGCAGATGTTTTATGTGCAGCATGAGATGGTGCATTATCATGCAGAAAAATGATCTTGCTGTGAAATACACGGTTCTTCTTCTTGAACCATGGCAGGAAGTGCTGTTTGAGAAAATCCACATACATTATGGAGTTCATCTTTAGCGCCTTCAGGGATCCTAAAGGGGCCGACAATCTCTCTCCCCATGATTCCAGCCCAAAACATTACTCCACCTCCTCCTTGTTGGCGCTGTAGCCGTGTTTGCGTGGGGTGTCCATCAACCAGCCATCCTCCACTCCATCCATCTGGACCATCGAGCACTGCACGGCACTCATCCGTGAACAAAACAGTTTTGAAATCAGTCTTCATGTAATGTTTGGCCCACTGGAGCCGTTTCTGCTTGTGTGAAGTGGATAGAGGAGGTCGACAGGATGGCGTATGCACAGCTGCAAACCTCTGAAGGACCCTGCATCTTGTTGTTCGGGGGACGTTGGAGGCACAAGCAGCTTCAAAAACTTGTCTGCTGCTATGACAAGGCTTTTTTGCCGCTGCTCTTTCAACCTGACGTAATTGCCTGTAGGAAAGAGTCCTCAATTTGCCCTTATCAGCACGCACACGTGTGTACTGTGAATCAGCTACATACTTCTTGATTGCCAAGACACTTCATCCTGATCATCGCACAATGTTGATTGTAGTCATGCCTTGACCTAAACACTCCACAATTTGTTGCTTCTCAGCAGCCGACACATCCTTTTTCTTTCCCATTTTGGCAGAAAATGTAGGCTGCTTAATAATGTGAGAGAGCCTTCTTAAGTAGTCTTGCCTTTCATTGGACACACCTGCCAAACTAATTAGCACAGGTGTCTGCAATTGCTTACAGTGATATAAAGAGCCCTGACACACATCACCATCAATGAGTTTAACTGACAAACAAACAAATTCTTCCCTTATCACTCCTAAACACTTTTTGTATAATAATTTGGAACGCGGTGTACATGTGCTTTTCCACAAAACACCAGCGGTTCACGTAGTGAATCTTACAGTTCTAACTTGCCAACCGTGGTCTGTATGGAGTTGTTCAATAAAGGGCCCAAAATTAAGATAACATAGATGGGAGAGGTCTCTATGAATAGGAATTCCTAAGTATTTGATACCCTGTGAGGGCCAGGCAAAGGGAAAGTTGTACTGGATGGAATCCTATATGGATTTGGGGAGGGAGACATCGAGGGCCTCAGACTTCGCTGCATTGATTTTAAAATTTTACCATGTAACAAAGTGATCTATTTCTGCCATAACAGCATGGATGGATATATGTGATTGAGTGATATATACTAGGACATCATCAGCAAATAGAGAGCACTTGTACTCGGTGCCTCCCACCTCAATCCACCTAATATTGGGGTTATGGCGAATTGATGAGAGCAGGTGCTCCGTCACTAGGATGTATAAGAGAGGGGACAGAGGACATCACTGCCTTGTCCCATTGGTGATTGTGAAAGGTGATGAAAATGTTCTGACGCACCCCCTGGGCCTTGGGACACCCGGAGCCGGACCCTTTTTGGTGGATGCTGGTGGTTGTAGTCTTCGTGGCGGCGACCCAGTTCCGTGGCTCAGGGCGGTCAAACCAGTGGCGGAACTATTTACGTGGTTTTCATGTTTAAATGTCCGACTACGCCACCCGTGGATTGCGGTCAGAGTGAACCGCCGCTACAGGGCAGACCACTGAGGCTGGTGTTGTGGGTGCAGCAGAGCGCAGCATAACTCCCCACGGGAGGAGTATAGCCTCAGGGCAGTGTATGCGGAGGATGGGGGTGATGGTGCAGGGCAGCAGCAGTAACGACACGGAGTCAGTGATGCAGTTCAGGGCCTTTACTCACAGTTCTTATTATCCAGACCACGTCTGCAGGTAACGGCTGCCCACGTCGTACTGTGCTCACCAGGTGAGGGGCTCAGACAACTCCCAGATAACTTTGGAGCACTTCACAGGACCCCCTTTGTGTGTCCTTTGTCTGGCCTTTCTTACCAACACTTCTGTCCGGCTGCCTCGGGCCTCCTCTTGGTAAACTTGGCGCCAGTTTCCCTGACCCTATGTGGTGCCTTCCTAGCGGGTGTAGCGAGGGGTTGCGCCACATAAAATGTCAGAGCCTCCGGTTTCTAGCTGAGGGTCGTTTCCTGCCTCCACTAGTTCGGGGACCGGTCTCCCCCTTTGGCCTGACCCCTCCACGCAGGTGGATTCGGGCGTGCGGTGGCGACTCGCCCGTCCGCACCCCTGGGATCCCTTCATTCCTCGTTCCTGGAGCCTTCTCCGCTCCTCTTCCTTCCTTCTCCCTCTTCCAGGCCTGGGCCTCTGTTACTAGGCCCACCTCCGGAGCAGAGCTCATGCAGAGCCCCTGCTCCCTGCCACTTCTGCTCAGACTTCTCTGCACTGAACTAAGATGGTGCCCACCTTTTATACTCCCTTCTCAATGCACCCAGGAACTGCTTCCTCCCTGCTCCTGCACTACAGGGTTCCCCTTCCTCAGTGTTCCCTCCCCCCACTCCAGCCAGGGACAGGGACTGTCGTGCCCATCTCAGGGGCATATTGGTCGCCCTGCCCCACGGCAATGTGGTGTAATGCATGCAGGTGTCGGGTCCTGATCCACACTCCATCCTTACCTGAGAGTGAGATATCACACCTCTGGGTGAGGTGCAATACGTCTTTAGCAACCGAGCCCTCAGGGTGCTACTGTTCCATTTATCTTCAGCCTAGGTGACGTATTGCGATACAGGGCCGTGATTTTGGCTATAAAAGGGTCCCCTAGACCCCTACCCCAAGCTTTTTAAGAGAATCATATATGGCGTGCCAGGAGACTCTATGGAATGCTTTCTCAGCATCCAACGAGAGTATCTAATTACAAATTTTTAACTGCATCTAGCCCAGGAAATACTTTGTGCCTAGTAGCAGTGTCTGCTAGTAAGCGGATTATCCCGGCTGTTAAGCAAGCTGCACCACCTGTAGTTTAGACACTTAATTTTTTCAAAGGAAATGCTTCGGGACCATGGGATACTTAGTGAAGAGCATCAGGAGGCACCCCAAGGCATAGGGGCTGGGACTGGCAGTAGGATGCCTTGCGGTGGACAGCCGAGCTCGATCCTTATAAAAGCTTTTTAACTGCAGCAGCTTTAGTGGACGCTACTGGAGCTGGAATTACCGCGGCTGCTGGCATGAGACTTGCCCTCCAATAGATCCTTGTAAATGGATTTAAAGTGTATTCATTCAAATTAGAGAGACAATTTAAATTAAAAAGCTTAGAGCTGCCTCCACCACAGGGGGGCTCGCTCGACCCACCAGCGGACAGGCACCAGTATTGGGAGAGGGGGGCTGGCCGTCAGGGTTCACCGCGGCTCTGGCACAAACCCGGCGACACGGAGGTGGCACGGGCAGGAGCGGACTGGCCGTGTCGGCTTCTCACTTTTTGGATTTTAGAAGGGCATGACATGCCTATATCTGTGTCTCCCCCTCCTTTTACTCCTCCACCTCTTTTATTTTCGCATGACTATATGTACTTGTCACTTTTCCATGTGTTAGTTATGTCTTCTGAGCAGTTTGTCAACTTTTGGACACCTTTGAAGGTGTTTTCTATGTGTTTCTATGTGTTTTTGTTTGCCTGCCATTGGTTTTAACGGTGTTCGAAGGTGTTCGACGAACAGTTCGACGAACAGTTCGGCGAACACACGGGTGTTCGACGAACCGAACCGAACTCGAACACTACGGGGGTGGCTCAACACTAGTTCTAACACCACATCTCTTCCAAGGGGCATTAAAACCATCTTGTTAAGCAACTGCGACCTCCACCACTTTTCCCAGGGGCATTAAAACCATCTTTTAAGCTACTGCGATCTCCACCATTCTTCCAAGGGGTATTAAAAACATCTTGTTAAGCTGCTGCAACCTCCACCACTTTTCCCAGGGGCATTGATGTTGTCTTTTTATTCCACTGCTTCCTCCACCACTTTTCCCAGGGGCATTAAAACTGTCTTGTTAAGCTACTGCGACCTCCACCACTTTTCCCAGGGGCATTAAAACCATCTTGTTAAGATACTGCTACCTCCACCATTCTTCCAAGGGGCACTAAAACCGTCTTGTTAAGCTACTGCGACCTCCACCTTTCTTTCAAGGGGCATAGAAACCACCTTGTTAAGCTATTGTGAACTCCACCATTCTTCCAAGGGGCATTAAAACCAACTTGTTAAGCTACTGTGACCATCACCACTTTTCACAGGGGCATTAAAACCGTCTTGTTAAGCTACTGCAACCTCAACCATTCTTCCAAGGGGCATTAAAATCGTCTTGTTAAGCTACTGCGATCTCCACCACTTTTCCCAGGGGCATTAAAACCATCTTGTTAAGCTACAGTGACCTCCACCATTCTTCCAAGGGGCATTAAAACTGTTTTGTTAAGCTACTGCAACCTCCACCACTTTTCCCAGGGACATTGATATTGTCTTTTTATTCCACTGCGTCCTCCACCACTTTTCCCAGGGGCATTAAAACCGTCTTGTTAAGCTACTGTGACCTCCACCACTTTTCCCTGGGGCATTAAAACCATCTTGTTAAGCTACTGTGAAATCCACCATTCTTCCAAGGGGCATTAAAACCGTCTTGTTAAGCTACTGTGACCTCCAACATACTTTCAAAGGGCATAAAAACAATCTTGTTTAGCTACTGTGACCTCCACCACTTTTCACAGGGCATTAAAACCATCTTGTTAAGCTACTGCGACCTCCACCATTCTTCCAAGGGGCATTAAAACCATCTTGTTAAGCTTCTGCGACTTTCACCACTTTTACCAGGGGCATTAAAACCGTCTTGTTAAGCTACTGCGACCTCCACATCTCTTCCAAGGGGCATTAAAACTGTCTTGCTATGCCACTGCGACCTCCACGTCTCTTCTAAGGGGCATTGATATTGTCTTTTTATTCCACTGCGACCTCCACCACTCTTCCAAGGAGCATTGATATTGTCTTTTTATTCCACTGCGACCTCCACCACTCTTCCAAGGGGCATTGATATTGTCTTTTTATTCCACTGCGACCTCCACCACTCCTCCAAGGGACATTGATATTATTTTTTTATTCCACTGGGACCTCCACGTCTCTACCAAGTGTCATTGATATTGTCTTTTTACTCCACTGCGACCTCCACCACTCTTCCAAGGGGCATTGATATTGTCTTTTTATTTGTGTTGAGCGAGCAAGCTCGACACTGCTTGTTACTCGCCCGAGCATCTCACTACTCGGGATGTTCAGCGAGCACCGAGCATTTCCGGGTTACTCGGGCGAGAGCTCGGGTGTCCGCCCTGCACGTTTGGCGCTCTTTACAGTGCTATTGAACATTCAGGGATTGCCAGCCAATCACTGGAATGCCGCAGCCATGTTGCTTGTGGGCATTACAGTGATTGGCTGGCCGCACAGCGTCACCTCGAGTATTTAAAACCGGGCGCCGCCATCTTGGACACAGTCTCTCCGGATCAGACTGTGTAAAGTGGGTGCTGCTGAGTTAGGGAGAGATATATAGTGCGAAATTGGTAGTGTAGGGTCTCTAAAGCCTGCCAAATCAAACACACAGTCCTACTCAGGACTAATATCCATCCCAGATATCAGGCAGGCAGGCTGTATAGGAGGCGCAGTGGTTATACCAGCAAATGCTGCATTACAGTCCTGTGTGCTCCTGTTGGTCAAATTGCTAGACTTATCACCCCAGTTTCAGGGGCCAGGAAAAATTTTTTTTTTTTTCATCTAAATCCTGTATTTTTTTTTCCCCTCAGTCACACTGTACAAATACGCATCTTATTAACCTTTTGGTATTTCCATCCCCCTTCCAAAAAAGTTGAGTGCGTCTGTGACTGTTCAGACACCAATATATCTGTTTAAAAGAGTATGGTGTAGGCCAGAAAATAGAACTGTGGTTTTGCAGTTCCACAGGTCAAATTTCTGTATTATCCTGCTTTTGGCATTTTTTGCCGTAAAAAAACTGTAATAGTGTTTCTCTGACTGGTCAGACACCAATATATCTGTTTAAAAGAGTCTGGTGTAGGCCTGAAAAATAGAACTGTGGTTTTGCATTTTCACGGGTCAAATGTCTGTAATATCCTGTTTTTGGCATTTTTTGCCGTAAAAAAAAACTGTAATAGTGTCTCCCTGACTTTTCAGACACCAATATATCTGTTTAAAAGAGTCTGGTGTAGGCCAGAGAAATAGAACTGTGGTTTTGCAGTTCCACGGGTCAAATCTCTGTATTATCCTGCTTTTGGCATTTTTTCCCATAAAAAAACCTGTAATAGTGTCTCCCTGACAGGTCAGACACCAATATATCTGTTTAAAAGAGTCTGGTGTATTCCAGAGGAATAGAACTGTGGTTTTTCAGTTCCACGGTTCAAATCTCAGTATTATCCTGCTTTTCCCATTTTTTGCCGTAAAAATAACCTGTAATACTGTCTACCTGATTGGTCAGACACCAATATATCTGTTTAAAAGAGTCTGGTGTAGGCCAGAGGAATAGAACTGTCGTTTTCCTCTTCCACGGTTCCAATCTCCTTTTTATTACCCTTTTTCCATTGATAGTGCGAGTGTAAGCTTTTTTACTTCATTTACAATGGGCAAGGCGCGTGGAAGGGATGTGGATCTGGACGTTCTGGTGATCCGTGGTCCGTGTTGTCAGCATTGCAAGTTCCTCCGTCCTAATTTTTGGCTGCTTTTGCTTGGAAGGCATAGGCAAAGACTGTGGGAGACCCACTCCCCAATAATGGGAATAATGTTTTTAATATGCTGTACTGCATGGCTCTTGTAAGGGGTATGAAAACCGTCTTGTTAAGCTAGTGCAACCTCCACTATTCTTCCAAGGGGCATTAAAATCATCTTGTTAAGCTACTGCGACCTCCACGTCTCTTCCAGGTGGCATTAAAACTGTCTTGTTAAGCTACTGCGACCTCCACCACTTTTCCCAGGGGCATTAAAATCATCTTATTAAGTTACTGCGACCTCCACCATTCTTCCAAGGGACATTAAAACCGTTTTGTTAAGCTGCTGCGACCTCCACCACTTTTCCCATGGGCATTAAAACCGTCTTGTTAAGCTACTGCGACCTCCACAACTTTTCCCAGGGGCATTAAAACCATCTTGTTAAGCTACTGCGACCTCGACCATTCTTCCAAGGGGCATTAAAACCGTCTTGTTAAGCTACTGCAACTTGCACCACTTTTCCCAGGGACATTAAAACTGTCTTGTTAAGCTACTGTGACCTCCACCATTCTTCCAAGGGGCATTAAAACCATCTTGTTATGCTACTGCGACCTCCATCATTTTTCCAAGGGGCATTAAAAAAGTTTTGTTAAGCTACTGTCACCTCCACCACTTTTCCCAGGGGCATTAAAACCAGCTTGTTAAGTTACTGCGACCTCCACGTCTCTTCCAAGGGGCATGAAAACCGTCTTGTTAAGCTACTGCGACCTCCACGTCTCTTCGAATGGGCATTAAAACCATCTTGTTAAGCTACTGCAACCTGCACCACTTTTCCCAGGAACATTAAAGCCGTCTTGTTAAGCTGCTTCAACCTTCACTTTTCTTCCAAGGGGCATTAAAATCATCTTTTTAAGCTACTGCGACCTTCACCACTTTCCCCATGGACATTAAAACCATTTTGTTAAGCTACTGCGACCTCCACGTCTCTTCCAAGGGGCATTAAAACCGTATTGTTACGCTAATGCGACCTCCACCACTTTTTCCAGGGGCATTGAAGCCATCTTGTTAACCTACTGCGACCTCCACAATTCTTCCAAGGGGCATTAAAACCATCTTGTTAAGCTACTGCGACCTCCACCATTCTTCCAAGGGGCATTAAAACCGTCTTGTTAAGCTACTACGACCTACACCATTTTTCAAATGGGCATTAAAATCGTCTTGTTAAGCTACTGTGACCTCCACCGCTTTTCCCAGGGGCATTAAAACTGTCTTGTTAAGCTACTGCGACCTCGACGTCTCTTCCAAGGGGCATTAAAACCATCTTGTTAAGCTACTGCGACTTCCACCACTTTCCCCAGGGGTATTAAAACCATCTTGTTAAGCTACTGCGACTTCTACGTCTCTTCCAAGGGGCATTAAAACCGTCTTGTTAAGCTATTGCGACCTCCACCACTTTTCCCAGGGGGCATTAAAACCATTTTGTTAAGCTACTGCGACCTCCACATCTCTTCAAAGGGGCATTAAAACCGTCTTGTTAAGCTACTGCGACCTCCTCCACTTTCCCCAGGGTCAATAAAACCATTTTGTTAAGCTACTGCGACTTCCATGTCTATTCCAAGGGGCATTAAAACCGTCTTGTTAAGCTACAGCGACCTTCACCACTTTTCCCAGGGGCATTAAAACCGTCTTGTTAAGCTACTGAGACCTCCACAATGCTTCTAAGAGGCAATAAAACCATCTTTTTAAGCTACTGCGACCTCCACCACTTTTACTAGGGGCATTAAAACAGTCTTCTTAAGCTACTGCAACCTCCACCATTCTTCCAAAGGCACTAAAACCGTCTAGTTAGGTTACTGCGACTTTCTTGTCTCTTCCAAGGGGCATTAAAACCATATTGTTAAGCTACTGCGACCTCCACCTCTTTTCCCAGGGGCAATAAAACCATCTTGTTAAGCTACCACAACCTCCACAATTCTTCTAAGGGGCATTAAAACCGTCTTGTTAAGCTACTGCGACCTCCACCACTTTTCCCAGGGGCATTAAAAGCGTCTTGTTAAGCTACTGCAACCTCCAACACTTTTCCCAGGGCCATTAAAACCGTCTTGTTAACCTACTGCGACTTCCACGTCTCTTCCAAGGGGCCTTAAAACCATGTTGTTAAGCTACTGCGACCTCCACCACTTTTCCCAGGGGCATTAAAATCATCTTATTAAGTTACTGCGACCTCCACCATTCTTCCAAGGGACATTAAAACCGTTTTGTTAAGCTGCTGCGACCTCCACCACTTTTCCCATGGGCATTAAAACCGTCTTGTTATGCTACTGCGACCTCCACAACTTTTCCCAGGGGCATTAAAACCATCTTGTTAAGCTACTGCGACCTCGACCATTCTTCCAAGGGGCATTAAAACCGTCTTGTTAAGCTACTGCAACTTGCACCACTTTTCCCAGGGACATTAAAACTGTCTTGTTAAGCTACTGTGACCTCCACCATTCTTCCAAGGGGCATTAAAACCATCTTGTTATGCTACTGCGACCTCCATCATTTTTCCAAGGGGCATTAAAAAAGTTTTGTTAAGCTACTGTCACCTCCACCACTTTTCCCAGGGGCATTAAAACCAGCTTGTTAAGTTACTGCGACCTCCACGTCTCTTCCAAGGGGCATGAAAACCGTCTTGTTAAGCTACTGCGACCTCCACGTCTCTTCGAATGGGCATTAAAACCATCTTGTTAAGCTACTGCAACCTGCACCACTTTTCCCAGGAACATTAAAGCCGTCTTGTTAAGCTGCTTCAACCTTCACTTTTCTTCCAAGGGGCATTAAAATCATCTTTTTAAGCTACTGCGACCTTCACCACTTTCCCCATGGACATTATAACCATTTTGTTAAGCTACTGCGACCTCCACGTCTCTTCCAAGGGGCATTAAAACCGTATTGTTACGCTAATGCGACCTCCACCACTTTTTCCAGGGGCATTGAAGCCATCTTGTTAACCTACTGCGACCTCCACAATTCTTCCAAGGGGCATTAAAACCATCTTGTTAAGCTACTGCGACCTCCACCATTCTTCCAAGGGGCATTAAAACCGTCTTGTTAAGCTACTACGACCTACACCATTTTTCCAATGGGCATTAAAATCGTCTTGTTAAGCTACTGTGACCTCCACCGCTTTTCCCAGGGGCATTAAAACTGTCTTGTTAAGCTACTGCGACCTCGACGTCTCTTCCAAGGGGCATTAAAACCATCTTGTTAAGCTACTGCGACTTCCACCACTTTCCCCAGGGGTATTAAAACCATCTTGTTAAGCTACTGCGACTTCTACGTCTCTTCCAAGGGGCATTAAAACCGTCTTGTTAAGCTATTGCGACCTCCACCACTTTTCGCAGGGGCATTAAAACCATTTTGTTAAGCTACTGCGACCTCCACATCTCTTCAAAGGGGCATTAAAACCGTCTTGTTAAGCTACTGCGACCTCCTCCACTTTCCCCAGGGTCAATAAAACCATTTTGTTAAGCTACTGCGACTTCCATGTCTATTCCAAGGGGCATTAAAACCGTCTTGTTAAGCTACAGCGACCTTCACCACTTTTCCCAGGGGCATTAAAACCGTCTTGTTAAGCTACTGAGACCTCCACAATGCTTCTAAGGGGCAATAAAACCGTCTTTTTAAGCTACTGCGACCTCCACCACTTTTACTAGGGGCATTAAAACAGTCTTCTTAAGCTACTGCAACCTCCACCATTCTTCCAAAGGCACTAAAACCGTCTAGTTAGGTTACTGCGACTTTCTTGTCTCTTCCAAGGGGCATTAAAACCATATTGTTAAGCTACTGCGACCTCCACCTCTTTTCCCAGGGGCAATAAAACCATCTTGTTAAGCTACCACGACCTCCACAATTCTTCTAAGGGGCATTAAAACCGTCTTGTTAAGCTACTGCGACCTCCACCACTTTTCCCAGGGGCATTAAAAGCGTCTTGTTAAGCTACTGCAACCTCCAACACTTTTCCCAGGGCCATTAAAACCGTCTTGTTAACCTACTGCGACTTCCACGTCTCTTCCAAGGGGCCTTAAAACCATGTTGTTAAGCTACTGCGACCTCCACCACTTTTCCCAGGGGCATTAAAATCATCTTATTAAGTTACTGCGACCTCCACCATTCTTCCAAGGGACATTAAAACCGTTTTGTTAAGCTGCTGCGACCTCCACCACTTTTCCCATGGGCATTAAAACCGTCTTGTTATGCTACTGCGACCTCCACAACTTTTCCCAGGGGCATTAAAACCATCTTGTTAAGCTACTGCGACCTCGACCATTCTTCCAAGGGGCATTAAAACCGTCTTGTTAAGCTACTGCAACTTGCACCACTTTTCCCAGGGACATTAAAACTGTCTTGTTAAGCTACTGTGACCTCCACCATTCTTCCAAGGGGCATTAAAACCATCTTGTTATGCTACTGCGACCTCCATCATTTTTCCAAGGGGCATTAAAAAAGTTTTGTTAAGCTACTGTCACCTCCACCACTTTTCCCAGGGGCATTAAAACCAGCTTGTTAAGTTACTGCGACCTCCACGTCTCTTCCAAGGGGCATGAAAACCGTCTTGTTAAGCTACTGCGACCTCCACGTCTCTTCGAATGGGCATTAAAACCATCTTGTTAAGCTACTGCAACCTGCACCACTTTTCCCAGGAACATTAAAGCCGTCTTGTTAAGCTGCTTCAACCTTCACTTTTCTTCCAAGGGGCATTAAAATCATCTTTTTAAGCTACTGCGACCTTCACCACTTTCCCCATGGACATTAAAACCATTTTGTTAAGCTACTGCGACCTCCACATCTCTTCCAAGGGGCATTAAAACCGTATTGTTACGCTAATGCGACCTCCACCACTTTTTCCAGGGGCATTGAAGCCATCTTGTTAACCTACTGCGACCTCCACAATTCTTCCAAGGGGCATTAAAACCATCTTGTTAAGCTACTGCGACCTCCACCATTCTTCCAAGGGGCATTAAAACCGTCTTGTTAAGCTACTACGACCTACACCATTTTTCCAATGGGCATTAAAATCGTCTTGTTAAGCTACTGTGACCTCCACCGCTTTTCCCAGGGGCATTAAAACTGTCTTGTTAAGCTACTGCGACCTCGACGTCTCTTCCAAGGGGCATTAAAACCATCTTGTTAAGCTACTGCGACTTCCACCACTTTCCCCAGGGGTATTAAAACCATCTTGTTAAGCTACTGCGACTTCTACGTCTCTTCCAAGGGGCATTAAAACCGTCTTGTTAAGCTATTGCGACCTCCACCACTTTTCGCAGGGGCATTAAAACCATTTTGTTAAGCTACTGCGACCTCCACATCTCTTCAAAGGGGCATTAAAACCGTCTTGTTAAGCTACTGCGACCTCCTCCACTTTCCCCAGGGTCAATAAAACCATTTTGTTAAGCTACTGCGACTTCCATGTCTATTCCAAGGGGCATTAAAACCGTCTTGTTAAGCTACAGCGACCTTCACCACTTTTCCCAGGGGCATTAAAACCGTCTTGTTAAGCTACTGAGACCTCCACAATGCTTCTAAGGGGCAATAAAACCGTCTTTTTAAGCTACTGCGACCTCCACCACTTTTACTAGGGGCATTAAAACAGTCTTCTTAAGCTACTGCAACCTCCACCATTCTTCCAAAGGCACTAAAACCGTCTAGTTAGGTTACTGCGACTTTCTTGTCTCTTCCAAGGGGCATTAAAACCATATTGTTAAGCTACTGCGACCTCCACCTCTTTTCCCAGGGGCAATAAAACCATCTTGTTAAGCTACCACGACCTCCAAAATTCTTCTAAGGGGCATTAAAACCGTCTTGTTAAGCTACTGCGACCTCCACCACTTTTCCCAGGGGCATTAAAAGCGTCTTGTTAAGCTACTGCAACCTCCAACACTTTTCCCAGGGCCATTAAAACCGTCTTGTTAACCTACTGCGACTTCCACGTCTCTTCCAAGGGGCCTTAAAACCATGTTGTTAAGCTACTGCGACCTCCACCACTTTTCCCAGGGGCATTAAAACAGTCTTTTTAAGCAACTGCGACCTCCACGTCTCTTCCAAGGGGTATGAAAACCGTCTTGTTAAGCTACTGTGACCTCCATGTCTCTTCCAAAGGGCATTAAAACCATCTTGTTAAGCTGCTGTGACCTCCACGTCTCTTTCAAGTGGCATTGATATTGTCTTTTTATTCCACAGTGACCGCCACCACTCTTCCACGGGGTATTGATATAATCTTTTTATTCAACTGCGACTTCCACCACTTTTCCAAGGGGCATTAAAACCGTCTTGTTAAGCTATTGTGACCTCCACATCTCTTCCAAGGGGCATTTATATTGTCTTTTTATACCACTGCAAACTCCACCACTCTTCCAAGGGGCATTGATATTGTCTTTTTATTCCACAGTGACCGCCACGACTCTTCCAATTGGCATTGATATTATCTTTTTTATTCCACTGGGACCTCCACGTCTCTTCCAAGGGGCATTAAAACCATCTTCTTAACCTACTGTGACCTCCACGTCTTTTCACGGGGCATTGATATTGTCTTTTTATTCCACTGCGACTTCCACCACTATTCCAAGGGGCATTGATATTGTCTTTTTATTCCACTGCGACCTCCACCACTCTTCCAAGGGGAATTGATATTATCTTTTTATTCCACTGGGACCTCCACGTTTCTTCCAAGGGGCATTATAACCGTCTTGTTAAGCTACTGTGACCTCCACGTCTCTTCCAAGGGGCATTGATATTGTCTTTTTACTCCAATGGGACCTCCACCACTCTTCCAAGGGGCATTGCTATTGTCTTTTTATTCCACTGCGACCTCCACCACTCTTCCAAGGGGCATTGATATTGTCTTTTTATTCCACTGCGACCTCCACCACTCTTCCAAGGGGCATTGATATTATCTTTTTATTCCACTGGGGCCTACACGTCTCTTCCAAGGGGCATTATAACCGTCTTGTTAAGCTACTGTGACCTCCACGTTTCTTCCAAGGGGCATTGATATTGTCTTTTTACTCCACTGCGACCTCCACCACTCTTCCAAGGTGCTTTGATATTGTCTTTTTATTAGTGTTGAGCGAGCATGCCCGACACTGCTCGTTGCTCGCCCTAGCATCTCACTACTCGGGATGTTCGGCGAGCACCGAGCATTTCCGGGTTATTTGGGCGGGGGCTCGAGTCTCCACCCTGCTCGTTCGACGCTCTTTACAGAGCCAATGAACATACAGGGATTGCCAGCCAGTCATTGGAATGCCGCAGCCATGTTGTTTGTGGGCATTACAGTGATTCGCTGTCCGCACAGCGTCACCTCGAGTATTTAAAACTGGGTGCCGCCATCTTGGACACAGTCACTCCTGATCAGACAGTGTAGAGTGGGTGCTGCTGAGTTAGGGAGAGATATATAGTGCTAAATTGGTAGTGTATGGTCTCTAAAGCCTGCCAAATCAAACAGACAGTCTTTCCCAGGTCTAATATCCATCCCAGATATCACGCAGGCAGGCTGTGTAGGAGACGCAGTGGTTATACCAGCAAACACTGCATTACAGTCCTGTGTGCTCCTGTTGGTCAAATTGCTAGACTTATCACCCCAGTCTCAGGGGCCAGGAAAATTTTTTTTTTTTCATCTAAATCCTGTATTTTTTTTTCCCCTCAGTCAGACTGTACAAATGCGTGTCTTATTAACCTTTTGGTATTTCACCCCCCCCAAAAAAGAAAAAAATTGAGTGTGTCTGTGACTTGTTCAGACACCAATATATCTGTTTAAAAGAGTCTGGTGTAGGCCAGAAAAATAGAACTGTGGTTTTGCAGTTCCACGGGTTAAATCTCTGTATTATCCTACTTTTGGCATTTTTTGCCGTAAAAAAAACCTGTAATAGTGTCTCCCTGACTGGTCATACACCAATATATCTGTTTAAAAGAGCCTGGTGTAGGCCAGAAAAATAGAACTGTGGTTTTGCAGTCTCACGGGTCAAATCTCTGTATTATCCTGTTTTTGGCATCTTTTGCCGTAATAAAAACCTGTAATAGTTTCTCCCTGACTGGTCAGACACCAATATATCTGTTTAAAAGAGTCTGGTGTAGGCCAGAGGAATAGAACTGTTGTTTTCCTCTTCCACGGTTCTAATCTCCTCTTTATTACCCTTTTTCCATTGATAGTGCGACTGTAAGCTATTTTACTTCATTTACAATGGGCAAGGCGCGTGGAAGGGACGTGGAACTGGACGTTTTTGTGATCTGTGGTCCGTGTTGTCAACATTGCAAGTTCCTCCGTCCTAATTTTTGGCAGCTTTTGCTTGGAAGGCATAGGCAAAGACTATGGGAGACCCACTCCCCAATAATGGGAATAATGTTTTTAATATGCTGTACTGCATGGCTCTTGTAAGGGGAATGAAAACCATCTTGTTAAGCTACTGCGACCTCCACTCTTCTTCCAAGGGGCATTAAAATCATCTTGTTAAGCTACTGTGACCTCCATGTCTCTTCCAAGGGGCATTAAAATAGTCTCGTTAAGCTACTGCGACCTCCACCACTTTTCCCAGGGGCATTAAAACCATCTTGTTAAGCTACTGCGACCTCCACGTCTCTTCCAAGGGGCATTAAAACCGTCTTGTTAAGCTACTGCGACCTCCACCACTTATCCCAGGGGCATTGAAACCGTCTTGTTAAGCTACTGCGACCTCCACCATTCTTTCAAGGGGCATTAAAACCGTCTTGTTAAGCTACTGCGACCTCCACCACTTTTTCCAGGGGCATTAAAACCATCTTGTTAAGCTACTGCGACATCCACCATTCTTCCAAGGGGCATTAAAACTGTCTTGTTAAGCTACTGTGACCTCCATGTCTCTTCCAAAGGGCATTAAAACCATCTTGTCAAGCTACTGCTATCTCCACCACTTTCCCCAGGGCCATTAAAACCATCTTGTTAAGCTACTGCGACTTTCACGTCTCTTCCAAGGGGCCTTAAAACCATCTTGTTAAGCTACTGCGACCTCAACCACTTTTCCCAGGGGCATTAAATCAGTCTTGTTAAGCTACAGCGACCTCCACGTCTCTTCCAAGGGGCATTAAAACCGTCTTGTTAAGCTACTGTGACCTCCATGTCTCTTCCAAAGGGCAATAAAACCATCTTGTTAAGATGCTGTGACCTCCACGTCTCTTTCAAGGTGCATTGATATTGTCTTTTTATTCCACAGTGACCGCCACCACTCTTCCCCGGGGTATTGATATTGTCTTTTTATTCAACTGCGACTTCCACCACTTTTCCAAGGGGCATTAAAACCGTCTTGTTAAGCTATTGTGACCTCCACATCTCTTCCAAGGGGCATTGATATTGTCTTTTTATTCCACTGCGACTTCCACCACTCTTCCAAGGGGCATTGATATTGTCTTTTTATTCCACTGCAACCTCGACCACTCTTCCAAAGGGCATTGATATTATCTTTTTATTCCACTGGGACCTCCACGTCTCTTCCAAGGGGCATTATAACCGTCTTGTTAATTTACTGTGACCTCCACGTCTCTTCCAAGGGGCATTGATATTGTCTTTTTACTCCACTGGGACCTCCTCCACTCTTTCAAGGGACATTGATATTGTCTTTTTCTTCCACTGCGACCTCCACCACTCTTCCAAGGGGCATTGATATTGTCTTTTTATTCCACTGCGACCTCCACCACTCTTCCAAGGGGCATTGATATTATCTTTTTATTCCACTGGGGCCTACACGTCTCTTCCAAGGGGCATTATAACCGTCTTGTTAAGCTACTGTGACCTCCACGTTTCTTCCAAGGGGCATTGATATTGTCTTTTTACTCCACTGCGACCTCCACCACTCTTCCAAGGTGCTTTGATATTGTCTTTTTATTAGTGTTGAGCGAGCATGCCCGACACTGCTCGTTGCTCGCCCTAGCATCTCACTACTCGGGATGTTCGGCGAGCACCGAGCATTTCCGGGTTATTTGGGCGGGGGCTCGAGTCTCCACCCTGCTCGTTCGACGCTCTTTACAGAGCCAATGAACATACAGGGATTGCCAGCCAGTCATTGGAATGCCGCAGCCATGTTGTTTGTGGGCATTACAGTGATTCGCTGTCCGCACAGCGTCACCTCGAGTATTTAAAACTGGGTGCCGCCATCTTGGACACAGTCACTCCTGATCAGACAGTGTAGAGTGGGTGCTGCTGAGTTAGGGAGAGATATATAGTGCTAAATTGGTAGTGTATGGTCTCTAAAGCCTGCCAAATCAAACAGACAGTCTTTCCCAGGTCTAATATCCATCCCAGATTTCACGCAGGCAGGCTGTGTAGGAGACGCAGTGGTTATACCAGCAAACACTGCATTACAGTCCTGTGTGCTCCTGTTGGTCAAATTGCTAGACTTATCACCCCAGTCTCAGGGGCCAGGAAAATTTTTTTTTTTTCATCTAAATCCTGTATTTTTTTTTCCCCTCAGTCAGACTGTACAAATGCGTGTCTTATTAACCTTTTGGTATTTCACCCCCCCAAAAAAGAAAAAAATTGAGTGTGTCTGTGACTTGTTCAGACACCAATATATCTGTTTAAAAGAGTCTGGTGTAGGCCAGAAAAATAGAACTGTGGTTTTGCAGTTCCACGGGTTAAATCTCTGTATTATCCTACTTTTGGCATTTTTTGCCGTAAAAAAAACCTGTAATAGTGTCTCCCTGACTGGTCATACACCAATATATCTGTTTAAAAGAGCCTGGTGTAGGCCAGAAAAATAGAACTGTGGTTTTGCAGTCTCACGGGTCAAATCTCTGTATTATCCTGTTTTTGGCATCTTTTGCCGTAATAAAAACCTGTAATAGTTTCTCCCTGACTGGTCAGACACCAATATATCTGTTTAAAAGAGTCTGGTGTAGGCCAGAGGAATAGAACTGTTGTTTTCCTCTTCCACGGTTCTAATCTCCTCTTTATTACCCTTTTTCCATTGATAGTGCGACTGTAAGCTATTTTACTTCATTTACAATGGGCAAGGCGCGTGGAAGGGACGTGGAACTGGACGTTTTTGTGATCTGTGGTCCGTGTTGTCAACATTGCAAGTTCCTCCGTCCTAATTTTTGGCAGCTTTTGCTTGGAAGGCATAGGCAAAGACTATGGGAGACCCACTCCCCAATAATGGGAATAATGTTTTTAATATGCTGTACTGCATGGCTCTTGTAAGGGGAATGAAAACCATCTTGTTAAGCTACTGCGACCTCCACTCTTCTTCCAAGGGGCATTAAAATCATCTTGTTAAGCTACTGTGACCTCCATGTCTCTTCCAAGGGGCATTAAAATAGTCTCGTTAAGCTACTGCGACCTCCACCACTTTTCCCAGGGGCATTAAAACCATCTTGTTAAGCTACTGCGACCTCCACGTCTCTTCCAAGGGGCATTAAAACCGTCTTGTTAAGCTACTGCGACCTCCACCACTTATCCCAGGGGCATTGAAACCGTCTTGTTAAGCTACTGCGACCTCCACCATTCTTTCAAGGGGCATTAAAACCGTCTTGTTAAGCTACTGCGACCTCCACCACTTTTTCCAGGGGCATTAAAACCATCTTGTTAAGCTACTGCGACATCCACCATTCTTCCAAGGGGCATTAAAACTGTCTTGTTAAGCTACTGTGACCTCCATGTCTCTTCCAAAGGGCATTAAAACCATCTTGTCAAGCTACTGCTATCTCCACCACTTTCCCCAGGGCCATTAAAACCATCTTGTTAAGCTACTGCGACTTTCACGTCTCTTCCAAGGGGCCTTAAAACCATCTTGTTAAGCTACTGCGACCTCAACCACTTTTCCCAGGGGCATTAAATCAGTCTTGTTAAGCTACAGCGACCTCCACGTCTCTTCCAAGGGGCATTAAAACCGTCTTGTTAAGCTACTGTGACCTCCATGTCTCTTCCAAAGGGCAATAAAACCATCTTGTTAAGATGCTGTGACCTCCACGTCTCTTTCAAGGTGCATTGATATTGTCTTTTTATTCCACAGTGACCGCCACCACTCTTCCCCGGGGTATTGATATTGTCTTTTTATTCAACTGCGACTTCCACCACTTTTCCAAGGGGCATTAAAACCGTCTTGTTAAGCTATTGTGACCTCCACATCTCTTCCAAGGGGCATTGATATTGTCTTTTTATTCCACTGCGACTTCCACCACTCTTCCAAGGGGCATTGATATTGTCTTTTTATTCCACTGCAACCTCGACCACTCTTCCAAGGGGCATTGATATTATCTTTTTATTCCACTGGGACCTCCACGTCTCTTCCAAGGGGCATTATAACCGTCTTGTTAATTTACTGTGACCTCCACGTCTCTTCCAAGGGGCATTGATATTGTCTTTTTACTCCACTGGGACCTCCTCCACTCTTTCAAGGGACATTGATATTGTCTTTTTCTTCCACTGCGACCTCCACCACTCTTCCAAGGGGCATTGATATTGTCTTTTTATTCCACTGCGACCTCCACCACTCTTCCAAGGGGCATTGATATTATCTTTTTATTCCACTGGGGCCTCCACGTCTCTCCCAAGGGGCATTATAACCGTCTTGTTAAGCTACTGTGATCTCCACATCTCTTCCAAGGGGCATTGATATTGTCTTTTTACTCCACTGCGACCTCCACCACTCTTCCAAGGTGCATTGATATTGTCTTTTCATTAGTGTTGAGCGAGCATGCTCGACAATGCTCGTTGCTCGCCCTAGCATCTCACTACTCGGGATGTTCGGCGAGCACCGAGCATTTCCGGGTTATTTGGGCGGGGGCTCGGGTCTCCACCCTGCTCATTTGGCGCTCTTTACAGGGCCAATGAACATGTAGTGATTGCCAGCCAGTCATTGGAATGCCGCAGCCATGTTGTTTGTGGGCATTACAGTGATTCGCTGTCTGCACAGCGTCACCTCGAGTATTTAAAACCGGGTGCCGCCATCTTGGACACAGTCACTCCTGATCAGACAGTGTAGAGTGGGTGCTGCTGAGTTAGGGAGAGATAAATAGTGCGAAATTGGTAGTGTATGGTCTCTAAAGCCTGCCAAATCAAACAGACAGTCTTTCTCAGGACTAATATCCATCCCAGATATCACGCAGGCAGGCTGTGTAGGAGACGCAGTGGTTATACCAGCAAGCGCTGCATTACAGTCCTGTGTGCTCCTGTTCGTCAAATTGCTAGACTTATCACCCCAGTCTCAGGGGCCAGGAAAAAAAATTTTTTTTTCATCTGAATCCTGCATTTCTTTTCACCTCAGTCAGACTGTACAAATACGCGTCTTATTAACATTTTGGTTCCCCCCCCCCCAAAAAAAATTGAGTGCGTCTGTGACTGTTCAGACACACAATATATCTGTTTAAAAGATTCTGGTGTAGGCTCGAAAAATAGAATTGTGGTTTTGCAGTTCCACGGGTCAAATGTCTGTATTATCCTGCTTTTGGCATTTTTTGCTGTAAAAAAACACTGTAATAGTGTCTCCCTGATTGGTCAGACACCAATATATCTGTTTAAAAGAGTCTGGTGTAGGCCAGAAAATAGAACTGTGGTTTTGCAGTCTCACGGGTCAAATCTCTGTATTATCCTGTTTTTGGCATTTTTTGCCGTAAAAAAAACCCTGTAATAGTGTCTCCCTGACTGGTCAGACACCAATATATCTGTTTAAAAGAGTCTGGTGTAGGCCAGAGGAATAGAACTGTTGTTTTCCTCTTCCACGGTTCTAATCTCCTCTTTATTACCCTTTTTCCATTGATAGTGCGACTGTAAGCCATTTTAATTCATTTACAATGGGCAAGGCGCGTGGAAGGGACATGGAACTGGACGTTCTGGTGATCCGTGGTCCGTGTTGTCAACATTGCAAGTTCCTCCGTCCTAATTTTTGGCAGCTTTTGCTTGTAAGGCATAGGCAAAGACTATGGGAGACCGACTCCCCAATAATGGGAACAATATTTTTAATATGCGGTACTGCATGGCTCTTGTAAGGGGCATGAAAACCGTCTTGTTAAGCTATTGTGAACTCCACTATTCTTCCAAGCGCCATTAAAACAGTCTTGTTAAGCTACTGCGACCTCCATGTCTCTTCCAAGGGGCATTAAAACCGTCTTGTTAAGCTACTGCGACCTCCACCACTTTTCCCAGGGACATTAAAACCATATTGTTAAGCTACTGCGACCTCCACGTCTCTTCCAAAGGGCATTAAAACCGTCTTGTTAAGCTACTGTGACCTCCACCACTTACCCAGGGGCATTGAAACCGTCTTGTTAAGCTACTGCGACCTCCACCATTCTTCCAAGGGGCATTAAAACCATCTTGTTAAGCTACTGCGACCTCCAACACTTTTCACAGGGGCATTGATATTGTCTTTTTATTCCACTGCGACCTCCACCACTTTTCCCAGGGGCATTAAAACCTTCTTGGTATGCTACTGCGACCTCCACCACTTTTCCCAGGGGCATTAAAACCATGTTGATAAGCTACTGCGACCTCCATATTTCTTCCAAGGGGCATTAAAACCGTCTTGTTAAGCTGCTGCGACCTCCACCATTCTTCCAAGGGGCATTAAAACCGTCTTGTTAAGCTACTGTGACCTCCACCACTTTTCCCAGGAGCATTAAAACCGTCTTGTTAAGCTACTCAGACCTCCTCGTCTCTTCCAAGGGGCATTAAAACCATCTCGTTAAGCTATTGCGACCTCCACGTCTCTTCTAAGGGGCATTACAACCGTCTTGTTAATCTACTGCGACCTCCACCACTTTTCCCAGGGGCATTAAAACCGTCTTGTTAAGCTACTGCGACCTCGACGTCTCTTCCAAGGGGCATTAAAACCATCTTGTTAAGCTACTGCGACCTCTACCATTCTTCCAAGGGGCATTAAAACAGTCTTATTAAGCTACTGCGACCTCCACCATTCTTCCAAGGGGCATTAAAACCGTCTTGTTAACTACTGCGACCTCCACCGCTTTTCCCAGGGGCATTAAAACCGTCTTGTTAAGCTACTGCGACCTCCACCACTTTTCCCAGGAGCATTAAAACCGACTTGTTAAGCTACTGCGACCTCCACGTCTCTTCCAAGGGGCATTAAAACCATCTTGTTAAGCTACTGCGACTTCCACATCTATTCCAAGGAGCATTAAAACCATCTTGTTAATCTGCTGCGACCTCCACCATTCTTCAAAGGGGCATTAAAACCGTCTTGTTAAGCTACTGTGACCTCCACCACTTTTCCCAGGGGCATTAAAACCATCTTGTTAAGCTACTCAGACCCCCTTGTCTCTTCCAAGGGGCATTAAAACCATCTTGTTAAGCTATTGCGACCTCCACGTCTCTTCTAAGGGGCATTACAACCGTCTTGTTAATCTACTGCGACCTCCACCACTTTTCTCAGGGGCATTAAAACCGTCTTGTTAAGCTTCTGCGACCTCCACGTCTCTTCCTTGGGGCATTAAAACCGTCTTGTTAAGCTAGTGCGACCTCCACCACTTTTCCCAGGGACATTAAACCCGTTTTGTTAAGCTACTGCGACCTCCATGTCTATTCCAATGGGCATTAAAACCGTCTTGTTAAGCTACTGCGACCTCCACCACTTCTCCCAGGGGCATTAAAACTATCTTGTTAAGATACTGCGACCTCCACCATTCTTCCAAGGGGCATTAAAACCATCTTGTTAAGCTACTGCGACCTCCACCATTCTTCCAAGGGGCATTGAAACAGTCTTGTTATGCTACTGCGACCTCCACCATTCTTCCAAGGGGCATTAAAACCGTCTTGTTAAGCTACTGCGACCTCCACCGCTTTTCCCAGGGGCAATAAAACCGTCTTGTTAAGCTACTGCGACCTCCACCACTTTTCCCAGGAGCATTAAAACCATCTTGTTAAGCTACTGCGACCTCCACGTCTCTTCCAAGGGGCATTAAAACCATCTTGTTAAGCTACTGCGACTTCCATGTCTTTGCCAAGGGGAATTAAAACCGTCTTGTTAAGCTACTGTGACCTCCACCACTTTCCACAGGGGCATTAAAAGCGTCTTGTTAAGCTACTGCGACTTCCACGTCTCTTCCAAGGGGCATTAAAACCTTCTTGCCAAGCTACTGCGACCTCCACCCGTTTTTCCAGGCGCATTAAAACAGTCTTGTTAAGGTACTGTGACCTCCATGTCTCTTCCAACGGGCATTAAAACCATCTTGTTAAGCTTCTGCGACCACCACCACTTTTCCCAAGGGCATTAATATTGTCTTTTTATTCCACTGCGACCTCCACGTCTCTTCCAAGGGGCATTAAAACCGTCTTTTTAAGCTACTGCGACCTCCACCACTTTTCCCAGGTGTATTAAACCATCTTGTTAAGCTACTGCGACCTCCACATCTCTTCCAAGGGGCATTAAAACCGTCTTGTTAAGCTACTGCGACCTCCACCACTTTTCCCAGGGGCATTAAAACCATCTTGTTAAGCTACTGCGACCTCCACGTCTCTTCCAAGGGGCATTAAAACTGTCTTGTTAAGCTACTGTGGCCTCCACTCCCTTTCCCAGGGGCATTGATATTGTCTTTTTTTTCCATTGCGAACTCCACCATTGTTCCAAGGGGCATTAAAACCGTCCTGTTAAGCTACTCCGACCACCACCACTTTTCCCAGGGGCATTAAAACCATCTTGTTAAGCTACTGTGACGTCCACGTCTCTTCCACGGGGCATTAAAACCGTATTCTTAATCAACTGCAACCTCTACCACTTTTCCCAGGGGCATTAAAACAGTCTTGTTAAGCTACTGCGACCTCCACCACTTCTCCCAGGTGCATTAAAACTATCTTGTTAAGCTACTGCGACCTCCATCATTCTTCCAAGGGGCATTAAAACCATCTTGTTAAGCTACTGCGACCTCCACAATTCTTCCAAGGGGCATTAAAACTGTCTTGTTAAGCTACTGCGACCTCCATCATTCTTCCAAGGGGCATTAAAACCGTCTTGTTAAGCTACTGCGAACTCCACCACTTTTCCCAGGGGCATTAAAACCATCTTGTTAAGCTACAGCGACCTAAAACGTCTCTTCCGTGGGGCATTAAAATCGTCTTGTTAAGCTACTGCGACCTCCACCACTTCTCCCAGGGGCATTAAAACTATCTTGTTCAGCTACTGCGACCTCCACCATTCTTCCAAAGGGCATTAAAACCATCTTGTTAAGCTACTGCGACCTCCACCATTCTTCCAAGGGGCATTAAAACAGTCTTGTTAAGCTTCTGCGACCTCCACCATTCTTCCAAGGGGCATTAAAACTGTATTGTTAAGCTACTGCGACCTCCACCGCTTTTCCCAGCGGCATTAAAACCGTCTTGTTAAACTACTGCGACCTCCACCACTTTTCCCAGGAGCATTAAAACCGTCTTGTTAAGCTACTGCGACCTCCACGTCTCTTCCACGGGGCATTAAAACCATCTTGTTAAGCTACTGCGACTTCCACGTCTATTCCAAGGAGCATTAAAACCGTCTTGTTAAGCTACTGCGACTTCCACGTCTCTTCCAAGGGGAATTAAAACCGTTGTGTTAAGCTACTGTGACCTCCACCACTTTCCACAGGGGTATTAAAACCGTCTTGTTAAGCTACTGCGACTTCCACGTCTCTTCCAAGGGGCATTAAAACCTTCTTACAAGCTACTGCCACCTCCACCCCTTTCTCCAGGCGCATTAAAACCGTCTTGTTATGGTACTGCAACCTCCACGTCTCTTCCAAGGGGCATTAAAACCATCTTGTTAAGCTACTGCGACTTCCACGTCTATTCCAAGGAGCATTAAAACCGTCTTGTTAAGCTACTGTGACTTCCACGTCACTTCCAAGGGGAATTGAAACCGTCTTGTTAAGCTACTGTGACCTCCACCACTTTCCACAGGGGCATTAAAACCGTCTTGTTAAGCTACTGCGACTTCCACGTCTCTTCCAAGGGGCATTAAAACCTTCTTGCCAAGCTACTGCGACCTCCACCCCTTTTTCCAGGCGCATTAAAACAGTCTTGTTGAGGTACTTCGACCTCCATGTCTCTTCCAACGGGCATTAAAACCATCTTGTTAAGCTCCTGCGACCACCACCACTTTTCCCAAAGGCATTAATATTGTCTTTTAATTCCACTGCGACCTCCACGTCTCTTCCAAGGGGCATTAAAACCGTCTTTTTAAGCTACTGCGACCTCCACCACTTTTCCCAGGTGCATTAAAACCGTCTTGTTAAGCTACTGCGACCTCCACATCTCTTCCAAGGGGCATTACAACCGTCTTGTTAAGCTACTGCGACCTCCACCACTTTTCCCAGGGGCATTAAAACCATGTTGTTAAGCTACTGCGACCTCCACGTCTCTTCCAAGGGGCATTAAAACTGTCTTGTTAAGCTACTGTGGCCTCCACTCCCTTTCCCAGGGGCATTGATATTGTCTTTTTTTCCACTGCGACCTCCACCATTCTTCCAAGGGGCATTAAAACCGTCTAGTTAAGCTACTCCGACCACCACGTCTCTTCCACGGGGCATTAAAACCGTCTTCTTAATCACCTGCAACCTCCACCACTTTTCCCAGGGGCATCAAAACCGTCTTGTTAAGCTACTGCGACCTCCACGTCTCTACCAAGGGGCATTAAAACCGTCTTGTTAAGCTACTGCGACCTACACCACTTTTCCCAGGGGCATTGATATTGTCATTTTATTCCACTGTGACCTCCACGTCTCTTCCAAGGGGCATTAAAACCATCTTGTTAAGCTACTGCGACCTCCACCACTTTTTCAAGGGGCATTGATATTGTCTTTTTATTCCACTGCGAACTCCACCATTCTTCTAACGGGCATTGCATTTCCTCCTAATTTCAGTCAGCGTTTCCTTTTCAATGCATAAGCGAACACTTAGGGAGACCAACTCCCCAATAAAGGGTAGAAGGTTTTTTAGTATGCTGTAATCCCCGTCTGTTCCAATTAGCATTGCATTTCCTCATATTTTTTGGAAAGCCTTCCATTCACTGCTTAGGCCAACAGTGCACAGGAGACCCAGTTGCTATAAATGGAAAAAACGGTTTAGTTAAGGCCCTCTGACCTCCATGTCACTTCCAAGGGGCATTGGAATGCCTTGAAATATTTGGTAGGCATTGCACTCACTGCATGCCCTATAACTGTGTATCCAAACCGCTCCTTTTGGTATAGAAACATATCCTGCAAGACATGTGTGGTTGACTGGCCTGATATTGATGTGAATGGTCCCTGCTCCTACTGCTTTTTCTCTTTGCCACCACCTCATCCATCATTTATCAGCTGAAGATTTGTTTTAACGGGAGTCATAGAACTGAGATAGTAGCAGGAAAACTTCCAGCAATCTTCGGAGGAGGTAGGATATGCACCAAAACGCTGACCATCTCAGGCCTAGCCGCTACTACATACATGCGCTTGCATTCCAAGAAAACAAAGCAGATGCTAACTTCTATAATCATCATCATGCTCCTCACCTTGGCACTCTCAACTCCCCTGATGGAGAAGCCAGGGCCCACCGGAGGAGTCTGGCTCTCTGGTGGGCTCGTCCAATGCTGCCCTAAAGCAAGCCGGGCTAAGAAAAGTGTGGGGGGAACTTCCAAGGATGAATAGGGGCGGCTGGGGACTGTTTATGGAAACCCGGCCGTCCCTAGGCAGCTGGGGACTGTGTGTGGACACCCGGCCGTGGGGCGGCTGGTAACCTAGTATGGAAACCCGGCCGCCCCAAGGTGGCTGGGAACCGAGCGTGGACACCCGGCCGCCGGGCAGCTGGGGATTGAGTATGGATACCAGGCTGCCGAAGCAGCCATGACATGGTGGGCGGCGTCTGCCTCCACATGCCTAAAAGGCCCAATTTCAAGTGCAAGCAAGCTAGCAGTATGGTATTGCAGCCTGGGGGTGGGTGGGTGGCCGGTTGCACACTTACGCTTGCATTCCAAGAAAACAAAACAGATGCTAACTTCTATCATCATCCTCATGCTCCTCACCTTGGCAATCTCAACTCCCCTGATGGAGAAGCCAGGGCCCACAGGAGGAGTCTGGTTCCCTGGTGGGCTTGTCAAATGCTGCCCTAAAGCAGGCCAGGCTAAGAAAAGTGTGGGTGGAACTTCCAAGGAGAAATAGGGGCGGTTGGGGACCCAGTAGGGACACCCGGCCGCCCCCTGGCGGCTGGGGACCGAGCGTGGACACCCGGCTGCCGGGCAGCTGGGGAGTGAGTATGGATACCAGGCCGCCGACGCAGCCATGAGATGGTGGGCGGCTTCTGCCTCCACATGCCTAAAAGGCCCAATTTCAAGTGCAAGCAAGCTAGCAGTATGGTATTGCAGCCAGGGGGTGGGTGGGTGGCAGGTTGCACACTTACGCTTGCATTCCAAGAAAACAAAGCAGATGCTAACTTCTATCATCATCATCATGCTCCTCACCTTGGCACTCTCAACTCCCCTGATGGAGAAGCCAGGGCCCACCGGAGGAGTCTAGTTCTCTGGTGGGCTCGTCCAATGCTGCCCTAAAGCAGGCAGGGCTAAGAAAAGTGTGGGGGAAAGTTCCAAGGAGAAATAGGGGGGGCTGGGGACCGTTTATGGACACCCGGCCGCCCCCAGGCGGCTGGGGACCGTGTTTGGACACCCGGCCGCCGGGCGGTTGGGGACAGAGTATGACACCCGGTCGCCCCAAGGCGGCTGGGGACCGTGTGTGGACACCCGGCCGGGGGGCGGTTGGGGATCGAGTATGGACACCCAGTCGCCCCCAGGCGGCTGGGGACCATGTGTGGACACCCGGCCGCCGGGTGGCTGGGGACAGAGTATGGATACCTCGCTGCCAAAGCAGCCATGAGGTAGTGGCCAGCTTTGGCCTCCTCCAAACTAAAAGGCCCCATTTCAAGTGCAAGCTAGCAGTGTGGTATTGCAGCCTGGGGGTAGGTGGGTGGCAGGCTGCATACTTGCGCTTGCATTGCAAGGAATGGGGGAGGTACAATTGAACACTGCCCTGGGACAAGGACTTGCACGGGGATAGTTGCAAGTCTGCATCTTCTGATGCGGCAAGGATCACTTCTGATGGGCAGACTTTTAGGCAGTGACCTGGGTGTCATAGATGCTTCCAAGGGTCTTCCCCATGCTGTTCGAATGTCATTTCAGCAATGTATGCATGTGTCACACAGCACATGGCCAGATAAGATTGTAAAATGTTAAAATGACATTTTCCGGTGAATGCATTTGTCACGGTTGAAAGCAATACAAAAGTGCAAAAACGCATAAAAATCGCTACTTGTGAACATAGCCCAAGGTGTGGAGGAGTATTTTTGTTTGTGGTTATTTATTTCACCTTATACACAAGTCTTTACCCTGGAAAGGAACTTCCTTAACATATTTCACAGGAAAACCGTTTCAGTTTCGTTTTTGAACGTTTTATTGTGAGCCCATAAAAGTGGCTTAATACCTCTGACCACGTTGTTGACAGCAGTGATCTGGGGGTCAGAAATGCTTCCTGGGGCGATGCCCATGCTGTCCCCATGTCTTTTGAGCACTATCACTATCATTTTGTGCACTTTTTAGGCTTTCTACAGACTGACGGGGGTGCCGCCGCAAAAATGCTCAGGTCTCCCATAGACTAACATTGGGCTCGTTACCCGTGAGCTCACCCGAGTATCACGGTGAGCTCGGCCCGAGCTTCGTGCACCCGAGCATTTTAGTGCTCGCTCAACACTACTTTTTATTCCACTGTGACCTCCACCACTCTACGAAGGGGCATTGATATTGTCTTTTTATTCCACTGCGACCTCCACCACTATTCCAAGGGGCATTGATATAGTCTTTTTATTCCACTGCGACCTCCACCACTCTTCCAAGGGGCATTGATATTGTCTTTTTATTCCACTGCGACTTCCACCACTCTTCGAAAGGGCATTGATATTGTCTTTTTATTCCACTGTGACCTCCACCACTCTTCCAAGGGGCATTGATATTGTCTTTTTATTCCACTGGGACCTCCACCACTCTTCCAAGGGGCATTGATATTATCTTTTTATTCCATTGGGACCTCCACGTCTCTTCCAAGGGGCATTAAAACCGTCTTGTTAAACCACTCTGAACTCCATGTCTCTTCCAAGGGGCATTAAAACCGTCTTGTTAAACCACTCTGAACTCCACAGCTCTTCCAAGGGCATTGAAATGTTGTTTTTAATTACCTCTAACCTCCACGACTCTTCCAACGGGCATTGAATTTCCTCCTAATTTTAGTGAGCTTTTTCTATTCAATGCATAGGCGAACACTAAGGGAGACCCACTCCCCAATAATGGGTAAAAGGTTTTTAGTGTGCTGTAATCCACATCTGTTTCAAGGGGCATTGCAGTTCCTCATAATTTTTGGAAAGCCTTCCATTCACTGCTTAGGCCAACAGTGTACAGGACACCCAGTTGCTATAAATGGAAAAAACAGTTTAGTTAAGGCCCTCTGACCTCCATGTCACTTCCAAGGGGCATTGGAGTGCTTCGAAATTTTTGGTATGCATTGTACTCACTGTATGCCCTATAACTGTGTAGCCGAACCGCTCCTTTTCATACAGAAACATATCCTACAAGACATGTGTGGTTGACTGGCCTGATATTGATGTGAATGGTCCCTGTTACTCCTGCTCTTTCTCCTTTGCCACCACCTCATCCATCATTCATCACCTGAAGCTTTGTTTTAACGGGCGTCATAGAACTGGGAAAGTAGCAGGAAAACACCCAGCAATCTTCGGAGGAGGTAGGATATGCGCCAAAACGCTGATCACCTCAGGCCTAGCCGCTACTACATACTGTACATGCGCTTGCATTCAAAGGAACAGAAAGCTAAGGAGATGGATGGCCTCATGATCATGAATAATTTACTCGTTGTGTAGGAGGCCGACCACTGCTGCTGTCTACCTTCTGAACTTTGTGTTGAAGCATGATTGACCCAGGACCCACAATCCTCTATGTCTGGAGGTCGTGTTGCATCCCAGTGTCCAACTGTGTCCCAGCTTCCACAATATTAACCCAGTGTGAAGGCGTCAGTGAGATGGACCATCCCTGGCCACATTCACTTGTCCACGTGTTTGTGGTTAGGCTGTCCTTGCCACTAAATGCACTGAGGAGGGCACAGGTAATGTTTTGGTGTGCGCGCTTATGTATAAGGCGCACCGGGACAAATAGGGGCGGCTGCAGACCGAGGTTGGACACCCGGCCGCCCCCTGGCTGCTGGGGACTGAGTGTGGACACCCGGCCGCCGAGCGGCTGGGGACTGAGTATGGATACCAGGTCACCGACGCAGCCATGACATGGTGGCCGGCATCTGCCTCCACAAGCCTAAAAGGCCTCATTTCAAGTGCAAGCAAGCAATCAGTATGGTATTGCAGCCTTGGGGTGGGTGGGTGGCAGTCTGCACAGTTACGCTTGCATTCCAAGAAAACAAAGCAGATGCTAACTTCTATCATCATCATCACGCTCCTCACCTTGGCACTCTCAACTCCCCTGATGGAGAAGCCAGGGCTCACCGGAGGAGTCTCTGTTTGTCTGGTGGGCTCGTCCAATGCTGCCCTAAAGCAGGCCAGGCTAAGAAAAGTGTGGGGAAGGTTCCCGGGACAAATAGTGGCGGCTGGGGACTGAGTATGGAGACCTCGCCACTGACGCAGCCATGAGGTAGTGGCCAGCTTTGGCCTCCTCCAAACTAAAAGGCCCCATTTCAAGTGCAAGCTAGCATTATAGTATTGCAGCCTGCGGGTGGGTGGGTGGTTGGCTGCATATTTGCGCTTGCATTGCAAGGAATGGGGGAGGTACAATTGAACACTGCCCTGGGACAAGGACTTGCACGGGGATAGTTGCTGTTAGAACCCTCCTGTTAGTTTTTTTCTATTTTGTTGGTCACATGACTTTCTGCTTATTTAATCCAGCTCCGCCCTTCTGGCCTTGCTGGACTTCAGTGTTACTTTTACTCTTAAGCTAGCCAGGTGCCTTGTACCTTACTCTGTAGTTTGCTTGGTCCTTTGACCACTAGTATTTTTTGTTTGTTTGTCTTTTCTCTGCTACAATTTCTGCTAGGAGGTGTTCAACTATATCCTTAGTTCTTGTAGGGACCCCTCCCTTATATCTATAGGTCTGCGTTCAGACTAGCTGAGGACTTAGGCGGGTCTGTTCACAAGGAACAGGTCCCCAGCTGCATCGTAGGGAATCAGCTTAGTCCTATTGTAGGGACAGTTTCCCTATCTTTCCTTAGTGCTTGTAGCAGTTGATAACAGTAAGTCCAGCCCAAAATAAAACACTCTTTGGAAAGAAATCCAGATATCAGCATGGTGTCGATTCAGGAGTTGGCTCAACGCCTGCAGGGACTGTCTTTGGAGGTGGCCGAGCTCCAGCAACACGTGAGTAGCTGTCCTGGAGCGCATTTTGTGGAGCCGAAGGTAGGACTGCCAGATTTGTTTTATGGTAAACAGCAAGATTTTTTTTTCTTTAAAAATGCTTGGTTATTATGTTTTCGTTTAAGACCCAGATCCTCGGGGAATGAATCACAGCGCATTGGGTTTATAATGTCACTTTTGCGCAAAGAACCACAGGGATGGGCCTTTTCTCTACAACCTAATGATTCGTGTTTTAGATCAGTGGAAGATTTTTTTTCTGCTATGGGGTTGTTGTATGATGATCCTGATCGAGTCTCATCTGCTGAAACTGAATTAAGAAGTTTGAAGCAGGGATCTGGTGATGTGGAAAATTATTGTACACACTTCAGAAGATCGTCGGCTGAAATGGAATGGAATGACTCAGCATTAAAATGTTTCTTTCTTGCTGGTCTAGGTGAAAGGGTTAAGGATCTGCTGATTGCCTTCCCAAAACCTGGAACCTTGCAGGAGGCAATGCAATTAGCTATACGTGTGGACAGGAGACTGCGTGCTAGGATTAATGAAGAGAAATCTACTGCTATGGCAGCTCCTAGTTCTCAGAGGGTCTGCTCGGAAGGTGGAGAACCGATGGAGATTGGGGAGATGTCACCCCACTCTCAGGAAAAAGACCACGGGTTTGCTAAGGGATTATGTTTTTACTGCGGTAAATCTGACCACTTTATTAAGGACTGTGTGCTTCGTTTGAACAAAGAAAAAAAAAAGGTCAGTTACGCCCCTATAGCTTGTTTAAATTCAAAAGGAGTATTTCTTTCTGGAAGCACCTCATTCCAGAAGAAGTTGATTGAAATTCGGGTATTTGTGGATTGTGGTTCTATACTCAATGTGATTGATAAGGGATTTTTGGAAAAATTTAAATTAGAATCCAAACCTTTGTCATCTCCTATTTCTGTGGTTGCTGTTGATGGCTCTCCCTTGAAATGTATTACTCACAAGGTTTTTGAATTTCCCCTCACCATAAATGGTATTCACCAAGAGAATTTGGATTTGGCGGTATTAAATAATTTGCCTTCTCCAGTGGTTTTGGGGTTACCTTGGTTAAAATTGCACAATCCTGTACTGGACTGGTCTACCAGTGAAATTAAGTCTTGGAGTCCTAAGTGTTATGATAAGTGTTGTAACGGTCGCATTGCTGCTGTGGAAAGAGGGGAATTACCTGTAACTATTCAGGATTTTTGGAAGTTTTTTCTGAGGAGGAGTCTCAAGTTTTGCCTTCTCATAGGGACTATGATTGTACCATTGAGATTGTCCCTGGAGCTAATCTTCCCAAGAGTCGCTTATTTAATCTTACAATCCCTGAGAGAAAAGTCTTGGAGGAATACATACAGACAAGCTTGGCCGCCGGTCACATTAGACTTTCTAAGTCACCTGTGGCTGTTGGATTTTTTTTTGCAAAGAAAAAGGACTGCGGTTTACGTCCATGTCTGGACTTTCGTAAAATTAATAAAATTACGGTACGTAATTCCTATCCACTGCCATTAATTCCTGACTTGTTCAACCAGTTAGTGGGGGCCAAGTGGTTCTCTAAAATTGTTCTCTGGGGGGCATACAATTTTTTACGTATGAAGGAAGGTGATGAATGGAAAACTGCTTGTAACACTCTGGTGGGTCATTTTGAGAATTTGGTTATGCCTTTTGGTCTTACCAACGCACCAGCGTTTTTTCAGAACCTTATTGATGACATGCTAAGACCATTGATCGGTAAGAATGTGGTTAGGAATTTGGATGACATTTTGATTTATTCGCCAGATCTGGAGTCTCATTGGCAGAGCGTACGTGAGGTATTGCAGTTGTTAAGTGACAATTCACTTTTTGCTAAGCTGGAGAAATGTGAGTTCGCTGTGCAGAGAATTAGTTTTTTGGGCTACATTATCTGCAGCGAGGGCTTTGAGATGGATCCGGTGAAGGTTCAGGCGGTGCAGGAATGGCCTAGGCCTATTGGTTTGAAATCGATACAGAGATTTTTGGGTTTCGCCAATTATTACAGAAAATTCATTAAAAATTTTTCTATAATTGTTAAGCTGCTGACCGATCGCACCAGGAAAGGTGCGAATACGGTCCAGTGGACTACTGAGGCCATTGAAGCTTTTGTGTATCTCAAGGAGAGGTTCAGTTCTGCCCCCATCCTAATGCAGCCTGATGAGACCAAGCCTTTTTGGTCGAGGTTGATGCTTCTTCGGTGGGGGTCGGTGCTGTTTTGTCTCAGGAAAACAAGGATGGAGTACATCCCTGTGCTTTTTTTTCAAAAATATTTTCTGAGACCGAACTTAATTACGATGTCGGTAATCGGGAATTGCTGGCGATTAAACTCGCATTTGAACATTGGCGTCATCTCTTGGAAGGTGCTAAATTTCCCATTCAGGTTTTCACTAGTGTTGAGCGATACCTTCCGATATCGGGAAATATCGGATCGGATTGGATCGGACCGATACCGAAAAAGTATCGGATATCGCCGATTCCGATACCGGAAACCAATGCAAGTCAATGGGACAGAAATATCGGAATGAAAATAAACTCTTTCTTTCCTTGTAGGTTAATTCTACATGAAGGAAAACAACTAAGAATAATGTAGAATGTATTGGGGGAGGTGGGGGAGACAATAAAGGCATAGAGGTTTAGCCCAATCAAATGGAATAGCAGGAATTTTTTTTTTTTTAAGACGTTCTGAGTTATGGAAATATTGACTATGTTAAGTATTTTTATATTTTGTCAGATATTTATGTTTCACTACTTCCATGCTCTTCACCTTCTTTTTTACTTCTCCCACACTTTCTCCTTCATCATCCTCAGCATCTTTTTCATCCACTTCTTCTTCACCTTCTTCATCTTCTTCTTCTTCACCTTCTTCGTATTATTCTTTTTTTTTACATTCTTCATATTCTACTTCTTCATCTTCTTCATCTTCTTCTTCATCATATTCTTATTTGTGGCAGGCATTCCTGTAGTTGTTATCTATAAAAGGTTGGGCATTACACCTTTCATTCTGCCCGTCACAAAAGATTTACAACAGGATTTGTCCGCGTTCAGTTTGGCCTGCAGCAGCAGGTCTTTTCCAGGGGCACCACGAGGAGGAACGGACTCACCCCCATACACTGCTTAGTCATCTTCTGATTATAATTTAGATATTATCTTTTGCTCTGATTTTTAGTCTTATGCTTAATGTTCTTCCGCTTTTTGTTCTGCAGCTTCTTGTATTTCTGCTTCTTGGTTTTCTGTCTCTTGTTCTTCTGTATCTTGGTGCTTGTCTTCTCTTCTTTGTCCTCTTGGTCAACTTCTTCAGGGTCATCTTCTTGGTCTTCTTCGGGGTGGTCTTCAGGGTCGTCGTCTTCGGGGGGTCCTCGTCTTCGGGGTCCTCGTCTTCTTCGGGTTGGTCTTCTGGGTCCTCGTCTTCGGGGTCCTCGTCTTCTTCGGGGTGGTCTTCAGAGTCCTCGTCTTCTTCAGGGTGGTCTTCAGGGTCCTCGTCTTCTTCGGGGTGGTCTTCAGGGTCCTCGTATTCAGGGTCGTCGTCTTCGGGGTCCTCGTCTTCTTAGGGTTGGTCTTCAGGGTCCTCGTCTTCAGGGTCCTCGTCAGGGAGATCTAGAGTGATTACCAAGAACCATTTCAAAAAGCTTGGACTTGGAAATGTAGCAGAAGGTACAAGAAAGCTGAGGAACTACCGAGGACCAGCTGACGGTACTGGAACCCGGATGGGTAGTAGAAGGTACAAGAGCAAATGGAACTACCGAGGACCAGCTGACGGTACTCGAACCCGGATGGGTAGCAGAAGGTACAAGAGCAAATGGAACTACCGAGGACCAGCTGACGGTACTGGAACCCGGATGGGTAGCAGAAGGTACAAGAGCCAATGGAACTGCTGAAGACCAGCTGACGGTACTGGAACTCGGTTACTAAGCAGGAGGTACCTGTGCCAGAAAGCACTACCAAGGACCAGCAGACGTTGGTGGAACTTGAATACCGAGAAGGAGGCACCTAATCCAAAGGCACTGCCGAGAACCAGCTGACGGTACTGGAACCCGGATGGGTAGCAGAAGGTACCCATGTAAAAAAAAGTTCAAGGCCGCGAGCCGGCCGCAGTTACCAAAACCCACAGTCCTACAGGGGGTGCTTGTCCTATTGGCACTATGGAACCAGCCTTCATTGCCAGATCCCGCAGCCCACATAGGAGTCACCTAAACTGCAGGCACCATAGAGTCGGCTAACCCGACCGCAACATGACAGGACAATGCATTGGAGGCAAAGTGACGTTGACACTACCCGGAAACAGCTGGCGTGCTGGAACCAGGCTGGGCAGGAGGGAGTACCCGTGCCAAAGTCACTGCCGAGAACCAGCTGACGGTACTGAAACCCGGATGGGTAGCAGAAGGTACAAGAGCCAATGGAACTGCCGAAGACCAGCTGACGGTACTGGAACTCGGTTACTAAGCAGGAGGTACCTGTGCCAGAAAGCACTACCAAGGACCAGCAGACGTTGGTGGAACTTGGATACCGAGAATGAGGCACCTAATCCAAAGGCACTGCCGAGAACCAGCTGACGGTACTGGAACCCGGATAGGTAGCAGAAGGTACCCATGTAAAAAAAAGTTCAAGGCCGTGAGCCGGCCGCAGTTACCAAAACCCACAGTCCTACAGGGGTTGCTTGTCCTATTGGCACTATGGAACCAGCCTTCATTGCCAGATCCCGCAGCCCACATAGGAGTCACCTAAACTGCAGGCACCATAGAGTCGGCTAACCCGACCGCAACACGACAGGACAACGCATTGGAGGCAAAGTGACGTTGACACTACCCGGAAACAGCTGGCGTGCTGGAACCAGGCTGGGCAGGAGGGAGGACCCATGCCAAAGTCACTGCTGAGAACCAGCTGACGGTATTGGAACCCGGATGGGTAGTAGAAGGTACAAGGGCAAATGGAACTACCGAGGACCAACTGACGGTACTGGAACCCGGATGGGTAGCAGAAGGTACAAGAGCCAATGGAACTGCCGAAGACCAGCTGACGGTACTGGAACTCGGTTACTAAGCAGGAGGTACCTGTGCCAGAAAGCACTACCAAGGACCAGCAGACGTTGGTGGAACTTGGATACCGAGAAGGAGGCACCTAATCCAAAGGCACTGCCGAGAACCAGCTGACGGTACTGGAACCCGGATGGGTAGCAGAAGGTACCCATGTAAAAAAAAGTTCAAGGCCGCGAGCCGGCCGCAGTTACCAAAACCCACAGTCCTACAGGGGGTGCTTGTCCTATTGGCACTATGGAACCAGCCTTCATTGCCAGATCCCGCAGCCCACATAGGAGTCACCTAAACTGCAGGCACCATAGAGTCGGCTAACCCGATTGCAACACGACAGGACAACGCAATGGAGGCAAAGTGACGTTGACACTACCCGGAAACAGCTGGCGTGCTGGAACCAGGCTGGGCAGGAGGGAGTACCCATGCCAAAGTCACTGCCGAGAACCAGCTGACGGTACTGGAACCTGGATGGGTAGCAGAAGGTACAAGAGCAAATGGAACTACCGAGAACCAGCTGGTGGTGCTGGAACCCAGGGTAAATACTTAAAACAGAGTGGAGCCAGAGGTGTAATTGGAGCAAGTTTTAAATCAGTAGTACAGTGGATGTGGACAAAGCAGGAGAATTTGCCGGACACACAGCTGGGGATCAGCTGACGTTACTGAACCCCAATAACACGGCAGCAAGTGTTAACTGTGCAGACAGCACTTCCGAGCGCCAACTGGCAGTGTTGGAGCTCAGGGATAATACTGAAAACAGAGGAGCCAGAGGTGTAATTGGAGCAACTATAAAATCTGTAGTAGTGAGAATGTGGACAGAGCAGGAGAAATTGCCGTCCGCACAGCAGGGGAACAGCTGACATTACCGAACCCCAATAACACGGCAGCAAGTGTTGACTGTGCAGTCGGCACTTCCGAGCACCAACTGGCGGTGTTGGAGCTCAGGGATAATATTGAAAACAGAGGAGCCAGAGGTGTAATTGGAGCAACTATAAAATCTGTAGTAGTGAGAATGTGGACAGAGCAGGAGAAATTGCCATCCGCACAGCAGGGGAACAGCTGACATTACCGAACCCCAATAACACGGCAGCAAGTGTTGACTGTGCAGTCGGCACTTCCGAGCACCAACTGGCGGTGTTGGAGCTCAGGGATAATATTGAAAACAGAGGAGCCAGAGGTGTAATTGGAGCAACTTTAAAATCAGTAGTACAGTGGATGTGGACAAAGCAGGAGAATTTGCCGGACACACAGCTGGGGATCAGCTGACGTTACTAAACCCCAATAACACTGGAGCAAGCGTTGATTGTGCAGACGGCACTTCTGAGCAGCAACTAGCGGTATTGGAGCCCAGGGTAAATACTAAAAACGGAGGAGCGAGAGGTGTATTTGGAGGAGGTTTTAAATCAGTAGTACAGTGGATGTGGACAAAGCAGAATAATTTGCCGGACACACAGCTGGGGATCAGCTGACGTTACTAAACCCCAATAACACTGGAGCAAGCGTTGACTGTGCAGACGGCACTTCTGAGCAGCAACTAGCGGTATTGGAGCCCAGGGTAAATACTGAAAACAGAGGAGCCAGAGGTGTATTTGGAGGAGGTTTTAAATGAGTAGGTAGTACAGTGGATGTGGACAGAGCAGGAGAAATTGCCGTCCGCACAGCAGGGGAACAGCTGACGTTACTGAACCCCAATAACACGGCAGCAAGTGTTGACTGTGCAGACGGCACTTCCGTGCGCCAACTGGCGGTGTTGGAGCTCAGGGATAATACTGAAAACAGAGGAGCCAGAGGTGTATTTGGAGGAGGTTTTAAATCAGTAGTACAGTGGATGTGGACAGAGCAGGAGAAATTGCCATCCGCACAGCAGGGGAACAGCTGACGTTACTGAACCCCAATAACACGGCAGCAAGTGTTGACTGTGCAGACGGCACTTCTGAGCGCCAACTGGCGGTGTTGGAGCTCAGGGATAATACTGAAAACAGAGGAGCCAGAGGTGTAATTGGAGCAACTTTAAAATCTGTAGTAGTGAGAATGTGGACAGAGCAGGAGAAATTGCCGTCCGCACAGCAGGGGAACAGCTGACGTTACTGAACCCCAATAACACGGCAGCAAGTGTTAACTGTGCAGACGGCACTTCCGAGCGCCAACTGGCGGTGTTGGAGCTCAGGGATAATACTGAAAACAGAGGAGCCAGAGGTGTATTTGGAGCAACTTTAAAATCTGTAGTAGTGAGAATGTGGACAGAGCAGGAGAAATTGCCGTCCGCACAGCAGGGGAACAGCTGACGTTACCGAACCCCAATAACACGGCAGCAAGTGTTGACTGTGCAGACGGCACTTCCGAGCACCAACTGGCGGTGTTGAGCTCAGGGATAATACTGAAAACAGAAGAGCCAGAGGTGTAATTGGAGCAACTTTAAAATCAGTAGTACAGTGGATGTGGACAAAGCAGGAGAATTTGCCGGACACACAGCTGGGGATCAGCTGACGTTACTGAACCCCAATAACACTGGAGCAAGCGTTGACTGTGCAGACGGCACTTCTGAGCAGCAACTAGCGGTATTGGAGCCCAGGGTAAATACTAAAAACGGAGGAGCCAGAGGTGTATTTGGAGGAGGTTTTAAATCAGTAGGTAGTACAGTGGATGTGGACAGAGCAGGAGAAATTGCCGTCCGCACAGCAGGGGAACAGCTGACGTTACTGAACCCCAATAACACGGCAGCAAGTGTTGACTGTGCAGACGGCACTTCCGTGCGCCAACTGGCGGTGTTGGAGCTCAGGGATAATACTGAAAACAGAGGAGCCAGAGGTGTATTTGGAGGAGGTTTTAAATCAGTAGGTAGTACAGTGGATGTGGACAGAGCAGGAGAAATTGCCGTCCGCACAGCAGGGGAACAGCTGATGTTACTGAACCCCAATAACACAGCAGCAAGTGTTGACTGTGCAGACGGCACTTCCGTGCGCCAACTGGCGGTGTTGGAGCTCAGGGATAATACTGAAAACAGAGGAGCCAGAGGTGTATTTGGAGGAGGTTTTAAATCAGTAGTACAGTGGATGTGGACAGAGCAGGAGAAATTGCCATCCGCACAGAAGGGGAACAGCTGACATTACTGAACCCCAATAACACGGCAGCAAGTGTTGACTGTGCAGACGGCACTTCCGAGCGCCAACTGGCGGTGTTGGAGCTCAGGGTTAATACTGAAAACAGAGGAGCCAGAGGTGTATTTGGAGGAGGTTTTAAATCAGTAGTACAGTGGATGTGGACAGAGCAGGAGAAATTGCCGTCCGCACAGCAGGGGAACAGCTGACGTTACTGAACCCCAATAACACGGCAGCAAGTGTTGACTGTGCAGACGGCACTTCCGTGCGCCAACTGGCGGTGTTGGAGCTCAGGGATAATACTGAAAACAGAGGAGCCAGAGGTGTAATTGGAGCAACTTTAAAATCTGTAGTAGTGAGAATGTGGACAGAGCAGGAGAAATTGCCGTCCGCACAGCAGGGGAACAGCTGACGTTACTGAACCCCAATAACACGGCAGCAAGTGTTGACTGTGCAGACGGCACTTCCGTGCGCCAACTGGCGGTGTTGGAGCTCAGGGATAATACTTAAAACAGAGGAGCCAGAGGTGTATTTGGAGGAGGTTTTAAATCAGTAGTACAGTGGATGTGGACAGAGCAGGAGAAATTGCCGTCCGCACAGCAGGGGAACAGCTGACGTTACTGAACCCCAATAACACGGCAGCAAGTGTTGACTGTGCAGATGGCACTTCCGAGCGCCAACTGGCGGTGTTGGAGCTCAGGGATTACAGTTCAGGTGGTAGAAACATGAACAGAACAGGAGACCTGGATACTGTTTCCAACCAATTATTTATTCTGGAAGAGGACTGGCAAATTCATGAGAGATCCAGGCCTTGTTCATTTTGAGAAAAGTAAGCCGGTCAACGTTATCGGAGGATAGTCGCATGCGATGGTCTGTTAGTACACCACCTGCGGCACTAAAGACGCTTTCCGATAATACACTAGCAGCAGGGCAAGCTAGCACCTCCAATGCATACTGACTAAGCTCTGGTCATGTATCCAGCTTACAGACCCAAAACTTGAAGGGAGAAGAGCCGTCTGGGAGTACACTAAGAGGGCAAGACATGTAGTCTGTCACCATCTGACGGAAACGTTGCCTCCTGCTGACTGGAGCCGTCTGTGATGGTGTAGACATTTGTGGCGGCGGGGACACAAAACTTTGCCACATTTCGGCCATACTGGTCTTGCCTTGTGCTGAGGCGCTGCTTCTGCTCCCTCTTTGTGCAGAGCTTCCTCCACTGCCTCGACGCACTGAGCTGCTTTGTAAAACACTAGCAGCACTGCTCTCGGTTGGAATGGAGAACATGATGGAATGCACCAGTGAGTCTTGGTACTCCCGCATTTTACGCTCCCGGTTCAACGGTGTTATGAGGCTTTGTAAGTTGTCCCGGTAGCGAGGATCTAGGAGGGTGGACACCCAATAATCAGCCGTGTTGAGAATGTGGGCGATGCGGCGGTCGTTTCTCAGGCACTGCAGCATGAAATCAACCATGTGCTGCAGACTGCCAACTGGCCAAGAAACGCTGTCCCCTGCTTGAGGCGTGATCTCTGCCTGCTCTGCATCACCCCACCCTCACTCTAGATACTGACTTCTAGAGCATTGTGTACCTCCCTCCTCTGGACAGATGTCTTCCTCATCCATTGACTCCTCCTCATCCTCCTCACAAAGTGTCCCCTGCCTAGGCCTTTGTGAGGAACCACGTTGCGCAGACTGTAGAGAAGCAGATGGCATTTGTGACTCCTCATCCTCCACCTCTTCCAAAACCTCGTCCCTTAGTGCTTGCAGTGTTTTTTCAAGCAGGCAGATAAGGGGGATAGTCATGCTGACTAGTGCATCATCTGCACTCGCCATCCGCGTGGAATAATCGAAGGCACCCAAAACGTGGCAAATGTCCTTCATAGAGGCCCACTCAGTGGTGGTGAAGTGTGAACGGCGTGTACTGCGACTTGTTTGCGCCTGCTGCAGCTGGTACTCCATTACTGCTGCCTGCTGCTCACACAACCTCTCCAACATATGTAACGTTGAATTCCACCTGGTGGGTTGGTCACATATGATGCGATGTTCCGGAAGACGTAATCGGCGCTGCAGAGCTGCAATGCGTGATCTTGCATTGCTGGCAAGCCGCAAGTGAGCGCACTCTATGCGGACCTTGTGAAGCAGTGCATCAAGATCCGGATAGTCCCTCAAAAAACTCTGCACGACCAAGTTGAGCACATGTGCCAGACATGGGATGTGAGTGAGGTTGCCTAGGCCCAGAGCTGCCACCAGATTTCGGCCATTGTCACACACTACCATGCCTGGCTGGAGATTCGCTGGCACAAACCACACGTCGCTCTGCTGCTTGATGGCATTCCAGAGCTCCTGCGCTGTGTGGCTTCGATTCCCCAAAGAAATTAATTTTAATACGGCCTGTTGACGTTTGGCCACGGCTGTGCTCATATTGGTCACCATAACAGGTAACCGTTCACGGGTCGATGTGGAGGTAGACCGTGACGGCTCCTGCAGCGCTGATTCAGAGGAACTGGAGTATGAGGAGGAGTCAATGTGTACAGACTGGATTCCTGCAATCCTTGGAGTTGGCAGAACACGTACAGCGCCACTCTCAAGATCTGTACCCGGCTCCACAACATTTACCCAATGGGCAGTGAGGGAAAGGTATCGTCCCTGTCCATGCTTACTGGCCCACGCATCGGTGGTCAGGTGGACCTTGCTACTGACGGCGTTTTGTAGCGCATGTTTAATTTTTCCCTCCACATGATGTTGCAGGGCAGGGACGGCTTGCCTGCTGAAATAAAATCGGCTGGGCACGTTGTATTGTGGGACTGCCAATGCCATAAAGTTACGGAATGTGTCAGTCTCCACCAGCCTGAATGATAGCATTTCAAGGGCCAGTAATTTAGCAATGCCAGCATTCAGAGCCTGTGCTCGGGGGTGGTTTGCCGAGTATGGGCACCTTTTCTCCCATGCCTGTGCTAACGATGGCTGTAGACTGGCCTGGGAGTGTGAGGATGACTGGGAAAATGGTGCTGTGGGTGGAATTACACTTTGTCTCTGTACAACAGAGCCAGAGATTCTTCTGACGTGCCCCTGGGCCTGTGTCGCGCTGCGTTGCGCACGCGGGAGCTTACCCGGAGCCGGATCTGTTGAGGGTTGTAGTCTCGTGGCGGTGACCCGGTCCGTGCCCAGGGAGTCAAACTGAGCGGCGATGTATCAGCGGTAGATGTTGGACGACTACGCCACCCGTTGAGTACAGCTAAGGAGCTGCTGCTGCAGGGCAGACCGCTGAGGCCGGTGGTAGGATTGTGCAGCATGATAGTATAACCCCCAACGGGAGGGGTATGGCCTCAGGGCAGCCGACGTGGATGATGGGGGTAGCAGGAACCACTCGGAGACGGTACGGTGTAGTTCAGGGTCTTTACTGGTGACAAAGATAGACCCTCCCGGAGTACTGGCTAGCGATTGGGGCCTGGTCAGTCCTTGAGCAGATGGGATCTCCCCTGGCCAGGCGGAGTTGTAGGCCTCCCAAACTAACTGTACTCTTCTGGCTACCTTGCTAGAGGCGGGTATAAGTAGCCCACGTCCCTCAGTGTACCGTGTGGTGCTCACCCGTATGGCCGGTGACTCGGGGCCTTCTAGTAGCTTCCGCTCCACGACGGCGGTGCTGGTCCCATGCGTGTGACCGTGCCTTCGGGTTTCTTGGCCAGAGGACCTGGAATCCCCTGCCTGACGGATTCTGCTGCTGGGTAGGAGTTAGTCCCCACAGCCTCGGACTCCAGGTCCGGTAAGAAATCTTCTCAGTCAGGGCGAGCTCTGCAGCTGCCAGCCCCTGACTCCTTGTAACACTGCTCCCACAGAGCTCCTGATGTTCTGTTCCTATATTTGCTTCTTTTCTCTGTCTCTGCTTCTTCTCTACTCACTAACCCTGCCTCAGCCCTAGGTTTATATAGGGGAAGTTCTTCCCCTCCCAGGACTGGGCAGGAGGTGTGGCATGCATAGGATTCCTGACCAAGAGACCTCCCACCTGCTCTCAGACGTAATATCTCTATCACTGTGGCAACCAGACCCCTGGGGTGTCACATTCCCCCCTAGTGAAATTTAGTACTCCGGGACTAAACATATTTTAGAAAAACATAACAAGATATAACAATAACAATACAATAAAGAAACACATAAAGGTGGTCACGGCATGTCCATAACCGGGTGCAGTCTTTGAAGAAAGCAAGGTGTCCATTTCACCAAAACAGGGAGACGTAACCAGGTAGGGGTCTGTCCTGCCCCGAGTCCTTAACAGTCTTTAGTCCGTCCTGGGTTACGCTCCAACTATGTACACAGGATTCCCGGTAAATCCACCAAAGACTCCTATAAACAACTAGAAACACATAATTATACACAAGCAACAAGAAAAACAGGTAACCACAAATAAAACAATTTATACACTTCAAATCCTCCAACGTGCGGGTAACTGGCCTCTAGTGGCCCTAGTGGACCTACGGAGCTGACTGTCTGGCCCTGAACTACAGGGTGTAGGAGCTGTTAAGGGTAAACTGGGCAGCGGTCTACGGGCCCTTTGGCTCACTAGGGATATGGCAGGCTCACTGCAAGCAGAGGGTTGATCCTCCTGGTCTGCTGGTGTGGGGTCTTCTGCCTCCTGGACCGGCTGTTCTTCCAGCTCTACCTGTTGCTCCGTAGGTGCTTGGGATGCTGGTTGGAGGAAGGTGAGTACGGGTACCACAACTGCACCATTGACTTGAGTCCAAGACCGAGGGAAGTCTCCGAGCACAGTACTAACCATATCTTCCCTTTCCTCTACGGGTCGATGGTCTTCTTGTTCCTCTTCAGGGTTCCGTAGCTGTTCAGGACACTTCTTCAGGTGATCCCGGGATACAATGGCTGTGGTCTCCCCTCCGTCTTTACTGATGGTACAGACCTTCGGGTTCTCGTGGCTTGAGGGCAGTACGGTGTACGGGTCCTTCTCCCACTGGTCGTCCAACTTGTGGAGCCGTCTTTTCCTCTTCAAGACCTGCTCTCCGGGCACCAGGGGAACAGCGGGAGCATACTGGTTGTAAGTTTTCTCTTGTCTCTCCCTAGCCTGACAGAGACTTCGCTCCACGCTCTCCTGTACTTTCCGGTACTGCTGCTGCCTCTCTGTGTCCCAGTCTGCTTCTGGTGAAGTGTCCTCGGGTGTCAGGACTCCCATTTCCAGGTCAACAGGTAACTTACCAGGTCTCGCCCTCATTAGGTAAGCCGGGGTACAGTTGGTGGAACCTACCGGGATGTGGTTGTATAGGTCCACCAGATCGGGCAGCTTCTCAGGCCACAGACTGCGTTCTTCCAGGGGCAACGTTTTCAGAAGATCCATTACCACCTGGTTCATTTTCTCACAAAGTCCATTAGTTTGCGGATGATAGGGTGTCGTCCTTATCTTCCGGCAGCCATACAGATTCAGAATTCCTGGAAGACCTCCGCTTCAAAGGCAGGTCCCTGGTCCGTCAGCACTTGGTCCGGGTACCCGTGTGGATGGCAGAAGTGCTGCTGGAAGGCTCTAGCTGCTGTTTGAGCCGTTAAGTCCTTGACGGGGACGACAACCAAGAACCGGGAGTAATGGTCCACAATGGTTAACGCGTAGACGTAGCCACTTCTGCTTGGGGTCAGTTTTACATGATCCAAGGCTACCAGTTCCAACGGCTGCCGGGTGACGATGGACTGCAGGGGAGTCTTCTGGCTGGCACGGTCCTTCCTCCTCAGGTTGCACGGGCCACAGTCTCTGCACCACCTCTCGATGGTTCCCCTCATGCCTACCCAATGGAACCGCCCGCGCAGCAGGAACTCCAGCTTCTTCCATCCGAAATGCCCAGCTCCATCGTGGTATGCCTCCATCACCATGGCTGCGTCTCGTCGTGGCACCACTACTTGCCAGAATAGTTCATGCGTCCGGGAGTTAACCATCCTGCGGCACAACTTCCCCTTGTAAAGGAACAGTCTACTCTTTTCTGCCCACAATTGCTTGGCTTCCTCCGGAGCGTCTGGGTCAAGGCGAGCCTCTGGCCGAGTCAGCATCTCCTTCACCAGCCGGACGGCAGGGTCACTGTCTTGCGTTTCCGCCCAGTTGTAGTGAGGTAAGGGGTTAAGCGTAGCGCCTTGCTTACTCCTTACCCGATGGGAATACTGGATAGTCCCATGACGGTGAAACGCGGGGAGTTCGACTTCTTCCAGTCCCTCTGGATCTTCTCCTACGTCCGGTAGGTTTGGCATCCTGGACAGGGCGTCCGCGTTGGTATTGGAGCGTCCTGCCCGGTATTTGATGGTGAACTCGTAGTTGGACAGGCGGGCCATCCATCTCTGCTCTAGGGCACCGAGTCTTGCCGTGTCCAGGTGTGTCAACGGGTTGTTATCCGTGTACACGACGAACCGGGAAGAAGCGAGGTAGTGCTTAAAGCGTTCGGTGACTGCCCACACCACTGCCAGGAACTCTAGCTTAAATGAGCTGTAATTCTCAGGGTTTCTTTCGGTGGGTCGCAGTTTTCGGCTGGCGTAAGCGATTACTCGCTCTTTCCCCTGCTGGATCTGGGACAGCACGGCTCCTAGCCCGATGTTACTTGCGTCGGTGTAGAGGATAAAGGGCTGGCTGTAATCCGGGTACGCCAGGATTTCATCCCCCGTGAGGGCCATCTTCAGCTGGCGGAAGGACTCTTCTTCCAACTTCTCCCATCTGAAGGGCGGCTTCTGGTTCTTGGCCTTCCGGGACTGGCCTATCAGGAGGTCCTGCATAGGAGCTGCCTTTTTGGTGAAACCGGGGATGAACCTGCGGTAGTAGCCTACCAACCCGAGGAACTGCCGCACTTCCTTTACACTGGAGGGACTTGGCCATTCCTTAATTGCGGTGATCTTATCAGGGTCGGAAGCCACTCCGTCAGCGCTCACCACGTGTCCCAGGTACTGCACCTTTGGTTTCAGGAGGTGACACTTGGAGGGTTTCACCTTTAGGCCATAGCTTGCCAGAGCTTCGAACACTTCCGCCAGGTGTTTCAGGTGGTCCACATAAGTCTTAGAATATACGATGACATCGTCCAGGTACAACAGGACCGTCTCGAAGTTTCTGTGGCCCAGACAGCACTCCATTAATCGTTGGAAGGTTCCTGGTGCGTTGCAGAGTCCAAACGGCATACAGGTAAACTCGCTAAGTCCCATCGGGGTGGTGAATGCGGTCTTCTCCCGGTCCGCCTCTGCTACAGGAACCTGCCAGTACCCACTAGTGAGATCCAAGGTAGAGAAGAAGTTAGCAGATCTTAAAGCAGCCAAAGACTCCTCTATCCTTGGTAAGGGGTACGCATCCTTGTGTGTGATACGGTTGATTTTCCGGTAATCTACACACATCCTCATGGTGTTGTCTTTCTTTTTGACTAAGACTAGTGGAGCTGCCCAGGGGCTACAGCTATCCCTGATCACCCCAGCCTCCTTCATGTCTCTAAGCATCCCCTTGGCGTGTTGGTAGTGTGCAGGGGGTACGGGTCGATACCTCTCTTTTATGGGAGGATGGTCTCCCGTGGGGATGTGGTGTTCTACCCCCTTGACTCGCCCGAAGTCTAACGGGTGTTTACTAAACACTCTCTCGTACTCTTGAACCACCCGATAGACTCCCTGTTTCTGGTGTGAGGGAGTGGAGTCAGTACCCAAATGTAGTTGCTGACACCAGTCCTCCATTGTTTTCTTAGAGCCGTTACCTTCCTCCGGGTGAGATGGAGGCAAGGGTTCCACAGATTGTATAGCATTTTGGTTAATGGTATATAATTTGGCTAGCGTGGCATACCGGGGCAGGTACACTTCCCTCTTCCCGATATTGATTATGCGAACGGGCACCCTCCCATGGCGTACATTAACCACCCCCCGTGCTGTCAAGATGGTGGGCCTACTGTCTGAGTAAACTGGTTCTACCATTGCCTGGTAATCTCTACCTCTCAGACCAATAGCTGCCCGGCACCAAATCATCATTTCACTTTTTGGGGGCATGGCAATAGGGAAAGGGTCACACATTCTCACGCTACCAATCTCACCGCCGGAGAGTTCCACCTGTTGCCGTCGCATCAGTGCCCGGATCTCTTTTTGGAGCACTCGCTGCTCGCCGGAGCTGGCGTTCTTGGCAACCTGCTGTAAAAGGAAAATCACCTCTGCAAGACAATTTTCAATTACATTAGTTCCTAGAGTTATCTTTGGGTGACTCTCGTGTTTGTCAATGTCTACAATGATCAGTCCCTGTGCTGCCAGTTCAACTCTACCAATTTTAATGGTCACCTCTTTAAATCCGATCTGCGGCACGGGCTGACCATTGCTGGCGATGATACTCAAGTCGTCGTCAGGGTAGCGGGTAATATCCGAGTCATTCCAGTACTGCTTGAAGAGCACGTACGGGATGGTGGTGACCTGTGACCCAGTGTCCAGTAGGGCACTCATAGGAATGCCATCCAGTACCACAGGCAAGACTGGACGTCCTCCCACATATTTGTCGCGCCAGTTCGATGGGCCTGATGATCTTTTTCCTAGGGGTTGGCCCTCTACCCTAGGTTGTGCCAGTTTAAAGGACAGTACCTTGCCATATGTCCGGGTTGATTACAGCGGCGGCAGATAGGTCGTCCGTCCTCGTTGTATCGGTCGCTGGGTCTTCCTCTGGCCGGTGGGGTCCTCCTTGGTCGACGCCACAGGATGTCCTCCGGTCCGGATGCCAGCTGGATCTTCCCTGGAGTGGAAACCTGTAAAGACTGCACAGTTCGGGTTAGCGCAGCAACGCTTTTAGCTAGCTCTTGGACCTGATGGTGCAGGTCTGGAGCCGGGTCATTGTTCAAAGCCTGCGCATCAGCTCCCACAGGCCCTGCCGACAAGGGCGCCGCCTCCTGGTGGTAAGTGGTAGTGGGGCGTCTGTGGGTCACAACGCCACCTGGTGCCAGTTCTCGGAGCACTCGGATGGCTCTGTCCTTGAACTGTGCAAATCCCAGATGAGGGTCCTGTAAGGCCATTGCCCGCAACTGGGTTCGGTGGGCATTGCAATATAAACCCTCTATAAATTGTTCAGTCAACAGCCTGTCCTCGTCTCCCACGCCGTCAGGGTCGGTCTGCTTAATGGCTCTCAGGGCCTCTTGTAGGTTCAGGGCATAGTCCCTTATACTCTCATGTGCCCGCTGTTTGCACCCGTAGAATCTAAGCTTGATCTCGGCTGAGGTGCGGGTATCAAAGGTGTCCCTCAGCCGGGTTAGTATCCCTGCGACAGTCCTCCCCCCAGGTGGCCAGGACTTTACCTCCCTTCGGGCTGCCCCAGTTAATTGGGCCACCAGGATGCTCACTTTTTGCTCTTCTGTGAGGGGGTACACCTGGAAAAGGCTATCCAGCTTTTCTCTAAAGTCATGCAGGGTATGTGACTCCCCTGAGTACTGGGGTAGCCAGGCCACTCCCGGGATATAGGGCATGGTGAAAGGCATGACTGCAGCAGCGATGGCGCTGGCGGGGGTTGAGGCAGTGAAGCTCTCCTCCGTATTCGACATCCTCCTCCCCCCTAGTGGACCGTGGCCTACCTTGCGATGATCCTCTTCCGTAGGCCGCGGCTCCGCAGTAGATCGTCAGGGTTGAGGACCTTCCGTCGCGCTCCTGTGACGTCGGCGTCTGCTGGGCTCCTTCCAGGACCTTACGCGACGTCCGGACGTGAGGCGGGGCTTCAGTTCTCGCGCGCTTTCGGAGTCCACGCCCCTCTTCTTCCCGCGCGACGTCTTCAAGATGGCGTCCAACGGCGGGAAAACTCCACGGAAGGCGGGAAGAAGGCTGAAAATGGCGCCGGATGGCGGGAATCTTCACCGATGGCGGGAAGAAGGCTGAAGATGGCGCCGGATGGCGGGAATCTTCACCACAGGTAAGTTTGAACAGTCTTTTTCAGGCACGCAGTACCCGGTGGTTGCGGGCACGAAATCCTGCCGACTACGCCAAAAGTTGACGCGCCCCTGGGCCTGTGTCGCGCTGCGTTGCGCACGCGGGAGCTTACCCGGAGCCGGATCTGTTGAGGGTTGTAGTCTCGTGGCGGTGACCCGGTCCGTGCCCAGGGAGTCAAACTGAGCGGCGATGTATCAGCGGTAGATGTTGGACAACTACGCCACCCGTTGAGTACAGCTAAGGAGCTGCTGCTGCAGGGCAGACCGCTGAGGCCGGTGGTAGGATTGTGCAGCGTGATAGTATAACCCCCAACGGGAGGGGTATGGCCTCAGGGCAGCCGACGTGGATGATGGGGGTAGCAGGAACCACTCGGAGACGGTACGGTGTAGTTCAGGGTCTTTACTGGTGACAAAGATAGACCCTCCCGGAGTACTGGCTAGCGATTGGGGCCTGGTCAGTCCTTGAGCAGATGGGATCTCCCCTGGCCAGGCGGAGTTGTAGGCCTCCCAAACTAACTGTACTCTTCTGGCTACCTTGCTAGAGGCGGGTATAAGTAGCCCACGTCCCTCAGTGTACCGTGTGGTGCTCACCCGTATGGCCGGTGACTCGGGGCCTTCTAGTAGCTTCCGCTCCACGACGGCGGTGCTGGTCCCATGCGTGTGACCGTGCCTTCGGGTTTCTTGGCCAGAGGACCTGGAATCCCCTGCCTGACGGATTCTGCTGCTGGGTAGGAGTTAGTCCCCACAGCCTCGGACTCCAGGTCCGGTAAGAAATCTTCTCAGTCAGGGCGAGCTCTGCAGCTGCCAGCCCCTGACTCCTTGTAACACTGCTCCCACAGAGCTCCTGATGTTCTGTTCCTATATTTGCTTCTTTTCTCTGTCTCTACTTCTTCTCTACTCACTAACCCTGCCTCAGCCCTAGGTTTATATAGGGGAAGTTCTTCCCCTCCCAGGACTGGGCAGGAGGTGTGGCATGCATAGGATTCCTGACCAAGAGACCTCCCACCTGCTCTCAGACGTAATATCTCTATCACTGTGGCAACAAGACCCCTGGGGTGTCACACTTCCATGGCGATCCTGTGAGGAAGCCGAACCAGCTGTGTGTGAGCTGGAGGAAGAGGCTACAACACGAGCTGAAGAGGTGGTAGGTGGCGCTGTAGGTTGGCCTAGGTCTTCAGTGTGTTTTTGTAACTCCACCACGTGCTTGGTCCGCACATGTTTCCACATATTTGTGGTATTGAGGTTGCTGACACTTTTCCCTCTTTTCACCTTCTGATTACACAGCTTGCATTTGACAAAGCAAATGTAATCTGCAACTGTGTCAAAAAAGGACCAGGCACTGCAAGTCTTGGGAGTGCCCGCTTTGGATTTTTGAAGAGCCATGCTCCTAATGGGTGCCGAAGTGGAGGCTACAGGCAACCAAGTCTGCCCCCTCCCTCTCCCTCCTTTTTGGGCCGTTCGGGGAATCTCTTCCTCAGAGCTGCTCCCACCATCTTCCTGTCCCTCACGCCATGATGGGTCAAGGACCTCATCATCAACACCACCCTCTTCAAACAACTGCTTCTCCTGGGTAGTCTCGACTAGAGATGAGCGTTGTTCTACTCGAACTGTTCGCCAATCTCAAATTCGAGCTGTTTTGGGCGGTGTTTCGAGCCGGTCGGCGAACACGAACAATTTGAGAAAAATTCGGCTGTTCGAGGTTATGTTCGATAACTGTTCGTGCACCAAAATCATAACTGGATTTTTTCTCAGTAATGATGAAAATTAATGTTAATACGCAGTTTGAGTGTACAGCGGGGCGGGGGGAGGGGCAGGGGATGGATCTCTGCAGGAACAATGAAGATCTCCATTTTTTTTTCTCTTTCCCGCATTTGCAGTGGGGAGGTGCAATCTGTCAGCCTATCAGCAGCGCACACACGGAGCGAAGTGCTTTTTTTCACACAAGCAAGGGCATGTGTGATTGGCAGTGTATGTCACATGTCCTTGCCCTATAAGACCAAGCCATTTTCCCCGTCGCCACCATTTTCTCACTGCTGCAGCTGCGTGTTAGACGGCACCGCTGTTGCTGTGTGCGCTATACCTTGTTAATTGCAAGCCAATTTTCGCACAAATATACAGATAGCTTGGGAGTAGGGAATAGTTGTGATTGCAGTCCTTTTAAGGACTAGGTTACAGCATTTCCTACGACTTTTATCAGGCAGGTCTGTGCTCTTAAATAGATAGATTGTGGGAGTAAAGACTAATTGTAATTGGAGTCCTTTTCAGGACTAGGTTACATCAGTTCCTATCAGTTTTTGCCAGGCAGGTCTGTGCCAGTGCTGTGCAAGTTTTTTTCACAGCATTTGGCTGAATCTAGCAAAGCTAATCCTTTTTGGCCTATTGCAGAGTGTGTTAGTCAGTGGAGTAGCCTATCTGTGTTGCAAGATATACCACCTGTGTATAGAATACCAATTTTTTTACTGCACCTAGTGAAGTAAAATCTTTTGGGCATAGCATCATTCTATTAGTCCATCTATACTGACCTCCATCAGGTTGCAAACTGAATATAATTTTTTTCTGCATCTAGCTCTGAAAAAATATTTGGGCTTCTAGCAGTGTGTGGGACTTGGTCTATTAGTCCATCTATACTGACCTCCATCAGGTTGCAAATTAAAAATATTTTTTTTCTTCATTTAGCTCTGAAAAAATATTTGGGCTTCTAGCAGTGTGTGGGACTTGTTCTATTAGTCCTTCTATACTGACCTCCAGCAGGTTGCAAATTGAATATAATTTTTTTCTGCATCTAGCTCTGAAAAAATATTTGGGCTTCTAGCGGTGTGTGGGACTTGGTCTATTAGTCCATCTATACTGACCTCCATCAGGTTGCAAATTAAAAATAATTTTTTTCTGCATCTAGCTCTGAAAAAATATTTGGGCTTCTAGCAGTGTGTGGGACTTGGTCTATTAGTCCATCTATACTGACCTCCATCAGGTTGCAAATTAAAAATAAATTTTTTCTTCATTTATCTCTGAAAAAATATTTGGGCTTCTAGCAGCGTGTGGGACTTGTTCTATTAGTCCATCTATACTGACCTCCATCAGCTTGCAAATTAAAAATAATTTTTTTCTGCATCTAGCTCTGAAAAAATATTTGGGCTTCTAGCAGTGTGTGGGACTTGGTCTATTAGTCCATCTATACTGACCTCCATCAGGTTGCAAATTAAAAATAATTTTTTTCTGCATCTAGCTCTGAAAAAATATTTGGGCTTCTAGCAGTGTGTGGGACTTGGTCTATTAGTCCATCTATACTGACCTCCATCAGGTTGCAAATTGAATAAAAAAAATTTCTGCTTCTAGCTCTGAAAAAATATTTGGGCTTCTAGCGGTGTGTGGGACTTGGTCTATTAGTCCATCTATACTGACCTCCATCAGGTTGCAAATTAAAAATAATTTTTTTCTGCATCTAACCCAGCCAATAGTTTTGGCCTAATACCACAGTTTGGCCACTCAGCTCTGCTCGGTTACCATCCATTGTTTTTTTGTGCAAACAACTCCAGAGTTGTGAATTAGTTAACCACCAAAATGAGTGGAAAAAGGCCTGCTGCTGGTGGAAAGGGGAATAGGCGTGTTGGGAAGGGGAAAAAAGGTTGTGTCCGTGGGGTAGGTGCAGAAGAAAGACCATCTTCCAGCCAAACTAAAATGTCTACTTCTTTTAGCGGACAATGTGATAAGATCCCTTTCTTACGGCCACGCCAATCGCTACAAATTCCAGATGAGGCACAAAAACAGCAGGTGCTTCAACGGATATCAAGTGCTCCTTTAAGTGGGCTCTCCTCCACATCAACTTCAACATCACAAATACTCCAGTCCTCAAAGGTGTCACCCAAATCGCACTTGCTTCCTCACAGCTCCCAAATCTCCAGCTGTCCGTCTGTGTATGAGGTAGAACAGATGGTTGAGTCTGCAGAGCTGTTTACTCATACTATAGCCTGGGAATCAGAGGTCGACTCCAGCGCTTCTGTGAATCCAGACGAGGAAATGATCTGCACTGATGCCCAGAATCTTTATGAGTCGGATCCAGGACCAGACGCAGAAGGTTCTGACCATAATGTAGACCCTCATTCCCAAACTGTAACTCCTGTTGGTGGAGACAATGAGGAAGACGATGATAAGACTCAAATACCTGATTGGAGCGACAACTTTAGTTTTTTGTCAGGGCAGGAACAGGTTGGCTCTGAGGACGACGGGTGTGATAACGCACAGGGTGATGATGATGAGGTCGGAGATCCCACTTACTGTCAACCCACAGTCAGCCAAGAGATGAGGTCAGCAGAGGAGGTGGAGGAAGATGATAGTGACGACGAGGTCAGGTTGCGCCTTCCTGGACAGAGACGTAGTACTGGAAGCACGTCAACAACTGCATCCTCAAACACAACTCTGCCTCTCACCACAAGTCGTGGTGGCTCTTCAGGTCGCATGGGTGCTAAGCCTTGCATAGCCTGGGCATTTTTTCAGATCGATAAAGATGACCCAACTCGTGTTATCTGTAACATTTGTCAGCAAAAGCTAAGTAGAGGCCAAAAAATACATAGTTTGAGTACTTCATGCATGAACCGGCACATGGACATGAAGCATAAGTTGCAGTGGGAAGCTCAGTGTGCTACAATGCGGTTTAGCCGGCCGGGCCAACCACCGTCTGCCATATCTTGTGCATCCGCGGCCTCTTCATCCTCTGTGACTGGGGGGACAGCAGTCACACCTGTTTTGGGGCGCAGACCTGCCACCTCTTTACCCGCAACAGCCAGCGTGATTGGCAGTTCATCATTTTCTTTGGAGGTGGTAACACCAGCTGGTCTTGAGCGCTGTCCGACATCGATAGCACCACCTTTGGATCAAGGCAACCTAACATGTCCGCCTGCATCTTCCTCACAGACCGGCAGTTTGCCGGGGACACCCTTATCAACCCCGTCTAAGCACAATAGCCAGCCCTCGGTCCCTCAGATGTGGACAAGTAAAAGACCATTTCCTCCTAGCCATGAGAAAGCTAAGAGGTTGAATTTCACCATCTGCAAGCTCTTGGCTACAGAAATGCTGCCTTTCCGCCTGGTGGACACAGAGGATTTTCGAGACCTTATGTCCGTCGCAGTGCCCCAGTACCAGATGCCCAGTCGGCACTACTTCTCAAAGAAAGGTGTGCCTGCGCTCCACCAGCATGTCGCACACAACATCACCGCTTCTTTGAGAAACTCTGTGTGTGACAGGGTGCATTTCACCACAGACACTTGGACGAGTAGGCATAGACAGGGGCGTTACATGTCGCTGACTGGGCACTGGGTAACTATGGTGACAGCAGGACAAGGGGCTGCTGTCCAAGTCTTGCCGTCCCCACGAGTTGTGCGTCAATCCTCTTTATGTCATTTTTCCTCCACTGCTTCTGCCTCCTCAACCTCCTCTCAGTCTTCCACCTGCACCCAAAGCCTGTCTGGTCATGCCACAAGCTTTCTAACTGCGCAGAAGGGATCCTGCACACCTCCTTACTATGCTGGCAGTAGGGCTCAACGTCATCAGGCGGTTTTTACATTGAAATGTCTGGGAAATGTGAGTCACACAGCTGAGGAGTTGTGGTCAGCTCTGGAGAACCAATTTCATGAATGGTTGTCTCCACTGGACCTGAAACCAGGGAAGGCCGTGTGCGACAATGCTGCAAACCTGGGTGCGGCCCTTCGCCGGGGCAATGTCACACACGTGCCTTGTATGGCTCACGTGTTGAACCTGGTTGTCCAGCAATTTTTAGCCCACTATCCCAGACTAGATGGCCTTCTGCAGAGGGCACGGTCGCTGTGTGCTCACTTCCGCCGTTCGCATCCCGCAGCTCAGCGACTTACATCTCTACAGAAGTCGTTGGGCCTGCCACTTCACCGGCTAAAATGCGATGTGCCTACCCGGTGGAATTCAACTCTGCACATGTTGCAGCGACTGTGGCAGCACCGACAAGCCCTGGTGCAATACGTTCTGACGTATAGCCTGGGCCAACGAGATTCAGAGGTGGGGCAAATCACGCTGGAGGAGTGGTCTCAGATCAGGGACCTATGCACCCTTCTGCACAGTTTTGAAATGGCGACGAAGATGTTTAGTGCTGACGATGCCATTATCAGCATGACTATTCCGGTGATTTACATGCTGGAGCACATGTTAAACAGAATTCGGAGTCAGGTGGTGGCACAAGAGGAGGTGGAGGAAGTAGAGGAGGAGGAGTTGTATGCGGAAGGGCTAACATCTGCAAGGTCCAGACGGTCGGCAGCACCAGGGCGGCAGGCATGTGAGGGTGGGGGAGATGATTTTACCAGGGCGCATGGTAGCAGCCAAACTAGTGAGGAAGGTGCAGGAGCCCAGGAAGAAGTGGAGGACGAACTGATGGAAGACTCATCAGATGAGGGAGACCTTGATCACATTTCTGTTGTGCGAGGTTGGGGGGAGAGGACAGAGGAAGGAAGCATGATTGTTACCTCGCCACCAACACAACAGGGACTTGGTGCTCCTGGATGCGCAACACACATGAGTGCCTTCTTGCTGCACTACCTGCAACATGACCCTCGAATTGTGAGAATTAGAAATAATCCTGACTACTGGGTTGCCACACTGTTAGATCCCCGGTACAAAAGTAAATTTGCAGAAATTATTCCTGCCATAGAAAGGGATGCACGCATGCAGGAGTATCAGCAGAGACTGTTGCAGAATCTTACATGTGCTTTTCCACAAAATACCAGTGGTGCACGTAGTGAATCTCACAGTTCCAACTTGCCAACCGTGGTCTGTATGGAATTGTTCAATAAAGGGCCCAAAATTAAGATAACATAGATGGGAGAGGTCTCTATGAATAGGAATTCCTAAGTATTTGATACCCTGTGAGGGCCAGGCAAAGGGAAAGTTGGACTGGATGGAATCCTATATGGATTTAGGGAGGGAGACATCGAGGGCCTCAGACTTCGCTGCATTGATTTTAAAATGTTACCATGTAACAAAGTGATCTATTTCAGCCATAACAGCAGGGATGGATATATGTGATTGAGTGATATATACTAGGACATCATCAGCAAATAGAGAGCACTTGTACTCGGTGCCTCTCACCTCAATCCACCTAATATTGGGGTTATGGCGAATTGATGAGAGCAGGTGCTCCGTCACTAGGATGTATAAGAGAGGGGACAGAGGACATCCCTGCCTTGTCCCATTGGTGATTGTGAAAGGTGATGAAAATGTTCTGACGCACCCCCTGGGCCTTGGGACACCCGGAGCCGGACCCTTTTTGGTGGATGCTGGTGGTTGTAGTCTTCGTGGCGGCGATCCGGTTCCGTGGCTCAGGGCGGTCAAACCAGTGGCGGAACTATTTATGTGGTTTTGATGTTTAAATGTCCGACTACGCCACCCGTGGATTGCGGTCAGAGTGAACCGCCGCTACAGGGCAGACCGCTAAGGCTGGTGTTGTGGGTGCAGCAGAGCGTAGCATAACTCCCCACGGGAGGAGTATAGCCTCAGGGCAGTGTATGCGGAGGATGGGGGTGATGGTGCAGGGCAGCAGCAGTAACGACACGGAGTCAGTGATGCAGTTCAGGGCCTTTACTCACAGTTCTTATTATCCAGACCACGTCTGCAGGTAACGGCTGCCCACGTCGTACTGTGCTCACCAGGTGAGGGGCTCAGACAACTCCCAGATAACTTTGGAGCGCTTCACAGGACCCCCTTTGTGTGTCCTTTGTCTGGCCTTTCTTACCAACACTTCTGTCCGGCTGCCTCGGGCCTCCTCTTGGTAAACTTGGCGCCAGTTTCCCTGACCCTATGTGGTGCCTTCCTAGCGGGTGGAGCGAGGGGCTGCGCCACATAAAATGTCAGAGCCTCCGGTTTCTAGCTGAGGGTCGTTTCCTGCCTCCACTAGTTCGGGGACCGGTCTCCCCCTTTGGCCTGACCCCTCCACGCAGGTGGATTCGGGCGTGCGGTGGCGACTCGCCCGTCCGCACCCCTGGGATCCCTTCATTCCTCGTTCCTGGAGCCTTCTCCGCTCCTCTTCCTTCCTTCTCCCTCTTGCAGGCCTGGGCCTCTGCTACTAGGCCCGCCTCCGGAGCAGAGCTCATGCAGAGCCCCTGCTCCCTGCCACTTCTGCTCAGACTTCTCTGCACTGAACTAAGATGGTGCCCACCTTTTATACTCCCTTCTCAATGCACCCAGGAACTGCTTCCTCCCTGCTCCTGCACTGCAGGGTTCCCCTTCCTCAGTGTTCCCTCCCCCCACTCCAGCCAGGGACAGGGACTGTCGTGCCCATCTCAGGGGCATATTGGTCGCCCTGCCCCATGGCAATGTGGTGTAATGCATGCAGGTGTCGGGTCCTGATCCACACTCCATCCTTATCTGAGAGTGAGATATCACACCTCTGGGTGAGGTGCAATACGTCTGTAGCAACCGAGCCCTCGGTGCTACAGTTCCATTTATCTTCAGCCTAGGTGACATATTGTGATACAGGGCCGTGATTTTGGCTATAAAAGGGTCCCCTAGACCCCTACCCCAAGCTTTTTAAGAGAATCATATATGGCGTGCCAGGAGACTCTATGGAATGCTTTCTCAGCATCCAACGAGAGTATCTACTTACAAATTTTTAACTGCATCTAGCCCAGGAAATACTTTGTGCCTAGTAGCAGTGTCTGCTAGTCAGCGGATTATCCCGGCTGTTAAGCAAGCTACACCACCTGTAGTTTGGACACTTAATTTTTTCAAAGGAAATGCTTCGGGACCACGGGATACTTAGTGAAGAGCATCAGGAGGCACCCCAAGGCATAGGGGCTGGGACTGGCACTAGGATGCCTTGCGGTGGACAGCCGAGCTCGATCCTTATAAAAGCTTTTTAACTGCAGCAGCTTTAGTGGACGCTACTGGAGCTGGAATTACGTGGCTGCTGGCATGAGACTTGCCCTCCAATAGATCCTTGTAAATGGATTTAAAGTGTATTCATTCAAATTAGAGGGACAATTTAAATTAAAAAGCTTAGAGCTGCCTCCACCACAGGGGGGCTCTCTCGACCCACCAGCGGACAGGCACCAGTATTGGGAGAGGGGGGCTGGCCGTCAGGGTTCACTGCGGCTCTGGCACAAACCCGGCGACACGGAGGTGGCACGGGCAGGAGCGGACTGGCCGTCTCGGCTTCTCACTTTTTGGATTTTAGAAGGGCATGACATGCCTATATCTGTGTCTCCCCCTCCTTTTACTCCTCCACCTCTTTTCTTTTCGCATGACTATATGTACTTGTCACTTTTCCATGTGTTAGTTGTGTCTTCTGAGCAGTTTGTCAGCTTTTGGACACCTTTGAAGGTGTTTTCTATGTGTTTCTATGTGTTTTTGTTTGCCTGCCATTGGTTTTAACGGTGTTCGAAGGTGTTCGACGAACAGTTCGACGAACAGTTTGGCGAACACACGGGTGTTCGACGAACCGAACCGAACTCGAACACTACGGGGGTGGCTCAACACTAGTCTCGACAGCACAGTACGCACCAGAAAGTGGCACCTGAGTCTCATCATCAGATGCGTACTGAGGTGTGCTGCTGACCATAGGCACTGGCCCACCCGCCTCTTCAGATTCAGAGAGACAAAACGGTTGCGCATCACTGCATACTACCTCTTCTTCAAATTCTCGAATTCTGCTTGGCTGGCCCCCTCTTTCCAAGCCAAGAGATTCAGAGAACAGAAGTAGAGATGGCTCCTGTCCAGGGCTCTCTGACTGCCTGGGCAATTTGGCAGGTGGTGAAGAGACAGATGGGTGCTCTTCAGTGCTCAGGACCTGAGAGGATCTGGAACTAATTGAAGTCGATGCGTTAGCTGCCATCCATCCGACAACGGCTTCAATTTGGTCCTCGCGCAGCAGTGGGGTACGGCTAGCTCCTACAAAGCTGCGCATAAAGGACTGTTCCCTGGTAAAACTGGGGGATACTGAGTCACTGGTGCCCGTAGCAGGCACAGAATCCCCACGTCCTCTAACTGCAGGCACAGAATCCTCTCCCTGCAGAAACTCCACGCCCACGCCCACGCCCACGACCACATGCCTTACTCCCTGCCTTCTTCATCTTGGTAGACTGATAAAGATAGGCAGAAAAGTACTAAGGGCTTAGTGTGCTTATTCCTGAACAGCTGCTAACAGGTATAAGAAACACTAATTTTATAAAGTGTGAACTAGACTTTAATATGAGCTAATGTGGCCTACACAACTGTAAAGTGGAGTGTTTGGTGAACTTTATTTAGGTTTTTTTTGTCACAAAAAGACACTGGATGTGCCTAAAGATGTAATAACGATAGTATCACAAACTTTTTGTAGCTATTACAATGTAGGAAGGTAACCTACAATGCAATAGATGAGGCTGCAAAAAATAGGCTAAAACTAATCTGGCTGGGGCTGCAGGGCCCAATGCTGCAGAAAGGCTCCTCTAACTACTCCTATATAGTGTGTTTGGAACCAATTTAGCTGAATACGGATGGAACCACCACACTAATAGGAGAAATCAGGAAAAATTATGAATTGGCAAAAAAGGACAATGTATGAGGCAGTGACACACACTGAGTGCACTACAACCAGACGTGGTTGAAGCACACACTACAGGGTGAGCTGCACTCACACACCAGACCTTGCAGACAGCGGTGAACAGTACAGATGCAGAGCACTGTGCACTAGCGCTGCAAGACCAAAAAAAATTCTCTATCTACTCCTATATAGTGTGTTTGGAACCAATTTAGCTGAATACGGGTGGAACCACCACACTAATAGGAGATATCAGGAAAAATTATGAATTGGCAGGAAAGGACAATGTATGAGGCAGTGACACACACTGAGTGCACTACAACCAGACGTGGTTGAAGCACACACTACAGGGTGAGCTGCACTCACACACCAGACCTTGCAGACAGCGGTGAACAGTACAGATGCAGAGCACTGTGCACTAGCGCTGCAAGACCAAAAAAATTTCTCTATCTACTCCTATATAGTGTGTTTGGAACCAATTTAGCTGAATACGGATGGAACCACCACACTAATAGGAGATATCAGGAAAAATTGTGAATTGGCAAAAAAGGACAATGTATGAGGCAGTGACACACACTGAGTGCACTACAACCAGACGTGGTTGAAGCACACACTACAGGGTGAGCTGCACTCACACACAGAGACCTTGCAGAAAGCGGTGAACAGCACAGAGAACTGTGCACTAGCACTGCAAGGCACAGCGATTTATAAAGTAGCTTGGGTAAAGCAGAATCGACCAAATAGGTAGCTAAAACTGTCCCTCAGAACAACAGCGTCCTATCCCTAACTGAATTCACAGCAGAGTGAGCTCAAAATGGCAGCGGCGGCTTTTATAGTGCATCATGACATCATTTCAGCAGCCAATCACAGCCATGCCATTAGTTAAGATGCCTACATGCCTAACAGGATGTGCCCACACTTCTTTGGATCCTCATTGGCTGAATAAAATGAAAATGGCTCATTGCATTATGGGAACTTACGATTCCGGTATACGATATTGCAAAAGTATCGAAATTAAGTATCGGAATTCCGATACCGCGAATATCGGCCGATACCCGATATTTCAGTATCGGAATGCTCAACACTAGTTTTCACTGATCATAAGAATCTGATCTATCTTGATGCTGCCAAGCGCTTAAATGCCCATCAGGCCAGGTGGGCACTTTTTTTTTTGCAGTTTAATTTTTCTGTTACTTACATCCCGGGTACCAAGAATGTAAAAGCTGATGCTTTATCTCGCAGTTTTTCTCCCATGGTTGGCACCGAGGAGGAGGAGAGCATTTTACAGGAAGGTGTTGTGATAGCAGCATTGGACTCCGTTCTGGAAGATGGGATTCTGAAAGCCCAGGAGGATGCCCCATCTAACTTTCCCCATGGGAGGTTGTTTGTGCCTAGGAACTTTAGGAGAGATTTGTTTGTGGAGTGTCATGAGTCTCGGTTGGCGGGTCATCCAGGAAATTCGGAGACTAAGAGAATTGTAGGTCGCAGTTTTTGGTGGCCTGGGTGGCAGAAGGAAGTCATTAAGTGGGTGCATCAATGTACTGTGTGTGCTAGATCTAAGTCTTCACATGCTCTGGCTGCGGGGTTGCTTTGCCCTCTGGAGGTTCCTAGTGCACCTTGGACGCATCTTGCTATGGATTTTAATACTGACCTTCCTGCCTCTGAGGGTTTCACTGTCATCTGGGTGGTCGTGGACCGTTTTAGCAAGATGTGTCACTTGGTTCCTTTCATCAAACTGCCCTGCGCTAAGACACTCGCTAAGGCTTTTGCTAAGGAGGTTGTCAGGCTCCATGGCGTTCCTACTGACATTGTTTCCGATAGGGGACCTCAGTTCGTGGCTCGTTTTTGGCGTGCCTTTTGTGACAGGTTGGGAGTTCATTTGTCATTTTCATCTGGATATCATCCTGAGTCTAATGGACAGACAGAAAGAAAGAACCAGGATGCTGAACAGTTTTTGCGTTGTTTTGTGGCTGACAATCAAGAGGGGTGGTCTGCGTTTCTGCCACTGGATGTATTTGCTCTTAGCAACCATACATCCTCTTCTGCTGGGTGTTCTCCTTTTTTTTGTTGTACTGGGAGACATCCGTCATTTGGGTCATTCTCCAAATTGGTATCAGCTGTGCCGGAGGGGGAGAATTTTTCTGGTGATTTGGAGAGAGTTTGGACTGAGGTACGTTGTAACCTTCAAGAGGCTAACAATAAATCCAAGAGGTACTTTGACAGGAAACGTCAAGAGGCTTTGTTTACGGTTGGTGACATGGTTTGGTTGTCCTCTAAGAATCTGCGGTTGAGGATTCCTTCTAAGAAATTGGGCCCGAAGTTTGTAGGGCCGTGTAAGGTGCTTCAGGTAGTTAACCAATCTGCTCTTAGGTTGGAGGTTCCTACCTCCTGGAAGATTAATCCGGTGTTTCATGTTTCCTTATTGAAAAAAGCTGATGTTTCTGATAGGGACGCCACTGTCTCTGTTCCTCCGGTGGTGGAAGACGGTGAATATGAAATTTCTCGCATTCTTAATTCTTGATGGCATAGAAGGGGACTGCAGTATCTCGTCGCTTGGAAGGGGTCCTGAGGATAACTCCTGGGTTATGGTGGATGATGTCTCTGCCCCTAGACTTATCAGAGCGTTTCACAGGAGGTTTCCTGATAGGCCTGGGCCTGGAGGATCCGGAGGATCCTTATAGAAGAGGGGGTACTGTTAGAACCCTCCTGTTAGTTTTTTTCTATTTTGTTGGTCACATGACTTTCTGCCTGTTTAATCCAGCTCCGCCCTTCTGGCCTTGATGGACTTCACAAGGAACAGGTCCCCCGCTGCATCGTAGAGAATCAGCTTAGTCCTATTGTAGGGAAAGTTTCCCTATCTTTCCTTAGTGCTTGTAGCAGTTTATAACAGTTGCAAGTCTGCATCTTCTGAAGCGGCAAGGATCACTTCTGATGGATACACTTTCAGGCAGTGACCTGGGTGTTAGAGATGCTTCCAGGGGTCTTCCCCATGCTGTTCCCATGTCTCAGCACTGTATGGATGTGTCACACAGCACATGGCCAGATAAGGTTGTAAAATGTTAAAATGACATTTCCCGGTGAATGCATTTGTCACGGTTGAAAGCAATACAAAAGTGCAAAAACGCATAAAAAATGCTACTTGTGAACATAGCCCAAGGTGTGGAGGAGTATTTTTGTTTTCGGTTATTTATTTTACCTTATACACCAGTCTTTACCCTGGAAAGGATGTTCCTTAACATATTTCACAGGAAAACAGTTTCAGTTTCGCTTTTGAACATTTTATTGTGAGTCCGTAAAAGTGGCTTAATACCTCTGACCAAGTTGTTGACAGCAGTGACCTGGGGGTCAGAAATGCTTCCTGGGGCGATCCCCATGCTGTCCCCATATCATTTGAGCACTGTCACTATCATTTTGGGCACTTTTTAGCCTTTCTACAGACTGCCGAGGTTGTCGCCGCAAAAATGCTCGGGTCTCCCATAGACTAACATTGAGCTCGTTGCTCGGGTCGAGCACCCGAGTATCACGGTGAGCTCAGTCTGAGCTTCATGCACCCGAGCATTTTAGTGCTCGCTCAACACTACTTTTTATTCCACTGTGACCTCCACCACTCTTCCAAGGGGAATTGATATTGTCTTTTTATTCCACTGCGAACTCCACCATTCTTCCAACGGGCATTGCATTTCCTCCTAATTTCAGTCAGCGTTTCCTTTTCAATGCATAGGCGAACACTAAGGAAGACCCACTCCCCAATAATAGGTAGAAGGTTTTTTAGCATGCTGTAATCCCCGTCTGTTTCAAGGGGCATTGCATTTCCTCATATTTTTTGGAAAGCCTTCCATTCACTGCTTAGGCCAACAGTGCACAGGAGACCCAGTTGCTAAAAATGGAAAACACGGTTTAGTTAAGGCCCTATGACCTCCATGTCACTTCCAAGGGGCATTGGAGTGCCTCAACATTTTTGGTAGGCATTGCACTCACTGCATGCCCTATAACTGTGTATCCGAACCGCTCCTTTCGATACAGAAACATATCCTACAAGACATGTGTGGTTGACTGGCCTAATATTGATGTGAACGGTCCCTGTTCCTACTGCTCTTTCTCCTTTGCCACCACCTCATCCATCATTCATCACCTGAAGCCTTGTTTTAATAGGAGTCATAGAAATGGGATAGTTGCAGGAAAACATCCAGCAATCTTCGGAGGAGGTAGGATATGCGCCAAAACTCTGACCACTTCAGGCCTAGCCGCTGCTACATACTGTACATGCGCTTGCATTCAAAGGAACAGAAAGCTAAGGAGATGGATGGCCTCATGATCATGAATAATTTACTCGTTGTGTAGGAGGCCGACCACTGCTGCTGTCTACCTTCTGAACTTTGTGTTGAAGCATGATTGACCCAGGACCCACAATCCTCTATGTCTGGAGGACGTGTTGCATCCCAGTGTCCAACTGTGTCCCGGCTTCCACAATATTAAGACAGTGTGAAGGCGTCAGTGAGATGGACCATCCCTGGCCACATTCACTTGTCCACGTGTTTGTGGTTAGGCGATCCTTGCCACTAAATGCTCGCGTCTCCCATAAACTAACATTAGGCTCGTTGCTCGGGTCGAGCATGCGAGTATCACGGTGAGCTCAGCCCGAGCTTGAGCACCCGAGCATTTTAGTGCTCGCTCAACACTAGTTCCCTCTTGAAATCATCTTCAGCTGTTGCAAGGTCAATTGACTCTTCATTTCTAGCATACTACGGAGGTTCAGTCCTGGGCTGATCACTTTCACCACCCCCTCAACGATCTCATCTGGCTGGTAGCCTTTCTGTAAGCCTGCATCTACCTGGTTCAACAAATTCATATAAGACAGTTTCTCTTTCTGTTCACACTCTCCAATCTGTCCCAGGATCTTGAGTTCTTTCCTTATGGTGATTTGTGGTGTTAGAGAGGACTGTCTTCCTGATTTATCTAACCCGAGCAGGGTAAAGGTTCTGTCTGAGTCTGTCACCCGTTAAGAGGTTTTGGTCGATTCCTGCAGGGCTGTTGTTAGGGCTTTGAATTGTTCTTTCAAATCCTGTAGTTCTGTCTGTGGATGGAAATTCACGCTTTTGGTAATTGGTGCTGCCCCTCTATCTTCCAACTTCAACCTGGTTAGAAACTGTGTTAGTTCCTGGAAGACTGTCCCCATGGCGTCTTCAGCTTCTTTCTCCCCCAGCTCATCCATTTTTGCATTAATGGCAGCTAACAGTTGCCTGCGGTTGTGTGCTTTAGAAATCTGTTCTTCTGACATCTTTATATGTTCTGCTATTGTTCTCAATTCTTCACAGGTTAACTGAAGAAGCAGCTCACTAATTCTGTCCATTTGTATTTCCACATCCATTGCTGCTAGTGAGTTTTCTTTAGGGCTGGTCCTCTTTAACTGGTGTAGCAGAGTTGAATTGAGGTGCTGTGCTGCTGTGTTTTTCCAGACACTTTTCCTCTTTTCTCTCTACACGCTAATTCCCGCTCAAGATTCCCCGTACGGGCCACCAATGTTACACTCATGCCGCTAGGTTCAGATAGGGTGAGACGGGTTTCATGAATTCTTTGGAATCCTGGGGGAACCATGACTCAGGGTGACCATAGGCTGCACCTTCCTTCAGGCACACGGTTGATTCAGTTGCTGACCAGACACCACTGACAAGAGTCTTTTTCAACAGTTTAACAGTGGAATTTAATATGAAGCACGGCCAGTGCAATTCAGGGATATTACAGCAACAATCTTCATTACAGTACAGTCTGCGTTTTTTGAGCAACTGGCTCCAGTAACAAGACAGTAGTTTCTTCACAAGGCACAGTATTACAGTCTCTTCAATAGCATAATTCAGCATAGATTAGATCTCTTAGCAGCACACTTCTATGCATACACAACCACAGGCTTTTCCTTCACAAGGACACAATAGTACACAGCATTCTTTATCCTGCATGGAGATCGAGGGGGGCAGGGTTTGATGAGGGAGATGATCCCTGTGACACAATTCCTTTGAGTCCTTATCTTCCTGCCCAATAATACTCTGCACGGTTAGTTCAGGGAGTTTGTCTGACCTGTGTTTAGTTTCTCTCCTGATCTGAATCCTGTTCAGTTGCCTTCTGTCAGATCCAGATAACACACCACCTTTCTCTTTGGCTTCAGCCAGACTACAATAACAAGGTCCCCAAAATCCTCCTCGGGCTCTGCTAAAACACTCCCTGTCTCCTGTGACTGTGTTATTTGTAACAGTTGCTGGATGCTTTTGAAGCAACAGCACTACTTCTGCATGTCATACTTAGACCATTTGCCTTCTTCAGGTTCTGTGTATTACACTACATAGCAGACTGTATAATCTGTTAACGGTGAAATCTGTCCGTGCACTTGTCTGAGGGTAGAGTTACCTCTCTTTTCTTGAATGAATGATATTCTAAACTGATTTAGGACAAGGTAAATGTGGAAGTTTAACATGGTCACAAATCAGCTTAGAAGAGTTCAAGAAAAGTGATAATAATTACAAAGCCTGCTGTAAGAATAAGCTCAATCACAGATTTCACTATTCACTCATCCTGCAGCCTGCTACGTACTGTGATACATTTAGGCTGTAGAAGCCAAACAGTTCAAAATGATTAATATAACCATGCTACAAATATTATTTTAGCCAAAATGTATGCGTTTATTTAAAATAAAGTCTGAGTCCACATTCTTTAAGCAAAAAAAAATAAATAAAAAAATGCGGTGCTTGTGGGCTCTGCCGGGTTCAGAAGAAACAGGTTGACCTGGAAATTAGAAAGGATCAGGATCTGATGAAGGAGTTAGAACAGCTTTAAAACTCATCAAAAAAATTCCCCTCTTTCTAATCTTCTGGTCACCCTGTTTCCTCTGGACCCGGCAGGGCCTGCAAGTATCGCTTTTTCTATATTTTCTTACCTTCTGTGTCTGACTTCGTCGAGTCCTGCCATTCCTCAAGCCCTATGCAGTGTTGTGCTTGCAATTTGCACAACCTTACCAGGTGAATGGCTCCCTTAAGTCTCTATTTCTCAGTTTTATCCCATCGAGACACAGAGTGCCCCTGATTCTTATTTTGTACATCCTCTATACTGATGACACACAGATCTACCTCTCTGGACCTGATATCTCCTCCCTACTAACCAGAATCCCACAATGTTTGTCCTCTATTTCATCATATGCTAGATTTCTAAAACTTTTCGTAGAAAAAGCCAAATTCATCATCTTTCCCCCATCTCACTCATCCCCCCAACAGACCTGTCAATTAAAGTAAATGGTTGCTCACTCTCCCCAGTCCTGCAAGCTCGCTGCCTTGGAGTAACACTGGACTCTAATCTCTCCTTCAAACCACATATCTAAGCCCTTTCCATTTCCTGCTGACTCCAACTCAAAAATATTTTCCGGATCCGCACATTCCTTACTCAAGAATGTGCAAAAACACTAGTGCATGCCCTCATCATCTCCAATCTATTCTAAACTCTGCTGCCCGACTAATTCACCAGTCCCCCCGCTATTCCCTGGCCTCTCCCCTCAGTCAATGCCTTCACTGGATCCCCATTACTCAGAGACTACAGTTCAAAACCCTAACCTTGGTATACAAAGCCATCCACAACCTGTCTCCTCCATACATATTTGACCTAGTTTCCCGGTACATACCTACACGCAACCACCAATCCTCACAAGATCTCCTTCTCTACTTCCCTCTTATCTTCTCTTCCCATAATCACACACAAGATTTCTCCCGTGCACCCCCCCTACTCTGGAACTCTCTACACCAACATATCAGACTCTCGCCTACCGTGGAAACCTTCAAAAGGAATCTGAAGACCTACCTACAACCTACACCTACAACCTACAATAACCACCACTCCACCATACCACTGCACGACCAGCTCTACCCTCACCTACTGTATCCTCACCCATCCCTTGTAGACTGTGAGACATCGCGGGCAGGGTCCTCTCTACTCCTGTGCCAGTCAGCGACTTCTATTGTCTAAGATTATTGTACTTGTTTTTATTATGTATACCCCTTTCACATGTAAAGCACCATGGAATAAATGGGGCTATAATAATAATAAATAATAATAATAATTCTTTAAGCTGCACATATGCATCATTTCCAATGCATTGCTATGCCATATGGATGTCATAAAGAGGGATCCATTCTGACAACCAGAGCAGAAAACTGTCCTCGATCAGGTGGATTCTAAGCTTTCTGCTGTAATGAAAACCTGATTACCAGGTCAGCTTTTATACATAAGTGTTTCATCATAACAATTTGTTTAGGTGTCTGTATACATAAAGTGTTCAGGGGACCACTTTTTCCTCACCATGTCAGTTCTACACAGCATTTTTCAGTGTGAGGATCCCACATTTGGCAAGAGGTGAAAGCTGGATCTAAAGTTGGCTTAAAGGTGATGTGAGGACTACCTTATTTCCAAAAGTATACCCCTGATGAAAAAGGTAATCAAAAGATTTGACTGCTAAATAAACTGCTAGTTGTCACAACAGTTGTTATGATCTGCTACAGAGACTAAGGAAAGGCAGGAGATCTGTCCCTACAATAGAACTAAACTAGATCCCTACGATGTAACGGGGAACCTGATCCTGCGATCAGACCCGCTAAAGTCCTCGGTTAGTCTGAACGCAGACCTATAGATGTGGGGGAGGGATCCCTACAAGATCTAGGGACTGGGAATAGTTGGACACCTCCTAGCAGAAATAGTAGCAGTCAAAGACAAACACACAACAAAAAGCGTAGAGGTCAAAAGACCTAGCAAAACTAACAGAGAACGGCAATAGAGTAACAAGCTAGCTCAACAGTAGTAAATACAAATGAAGTCCAGCAAAGCCAGGAGGGCGGAGCCGGATTAAATAGGCAAAATGGTCATGTGACCAGCAAACTAAAAAAAAACTAACAGGAGAGTTGTAACAGTACCCCCTCTTCTAAGAGGATCCTCCGGATCCCCTAGGCCCAGGCTTACCAGGAAACCTCCTGTGAAACGCTCGGACAAGTCTGGGGGCAGAAACATCATCCGCCCTCTCCCATGAGTTATCCTCAGGTCCGAAACCCTTCCAAGCGACGAGATACTGCAAACTCCCTCTATACCGTCTAGAATTTAGGATGCGGGAAATTTCATATTCCCCGTCCTCCACCACCGGAGGAACAGTGGCAGAGGCGTCACCATCCGACACATCAGCTTTTTTCAACAGAGAAACATGAAACACCGGATTAATCCTCCAGGACGTAGGAACCTCCAGCCTAACAGCAGATTGGTTAACTATCTGAAGTACCTTAAAGGGCCCTACGAACTTGGGACCCAATTTTTTAGAAGGAATCCTCAATCGCAGATTCTTAGAGGACAACCAAACCATGTCACCAACAGCAAACAAAACCTCTTGCCGTTTCCTATCAAAGTACCTCTTAGATTTTTTGTTAGCCTCCTGAAGATTACCACGCACATCCGTCCAAACTCTCTCCAAATCACCGGAAAAACTCTCCTCCTCAGGCACAGCCGAAACCAATTTGGAAAATGACCCAAAAGACGGATGTCTCCCAGAACAACAAAAAAAAGGCGAGCACCCAGCAGAAGAGGATGTATGGTTGTTAAGAGCAAATTCAGCAAGTGGCAGAAACTCAGACCACCCCTCTTGATTGTCTGCCACAAAACAACACAAGAACTGCTCAACATCCTGGTTCTTCCTTTCTGTCTGGCCATTAGACTCAGGATGATATCCAGATGAAAACGACAAATGAACTCCCAACCTGTCACAAAAGGCACGCCAAAAACGAGCCATGAACTGAGGTCCCCTATCAGAAACAATGTCAGTAGGAACACCATGTAGCCGGACAATCTCCTTGACAAAGGCCTTAGCGATTGTCTTAGCGCAAGGCAGTTTGATGAAGGGAACCAAGTGACACATCTTGCTAAAACGGTCCACGACCACCCAGATGACCGTGAAACCTTCAGAGGGAGGAAGGTCAGTAATAAAGTCCATAGCCAGATGTGTCCAAGGTGCACTAGGAACCTCCAGAGGGCAAAGCAACCCCGCAGCAGGAGCATGCGAAGACTTGGATCTTGCACACACAGTACATTGGCGCACCCACTTAATGACTTCCTTCTGCCATCCAGGCCACCAAAAACTGCGACCCACAAGTCTCTTGGTCTCAGAAATTCCTGGATGACCTGCCAACCGAGACTCATGACACTCAACAAACAAATCTCTCCTAAAGGTCCTAGGCACAAACAACCTCCCATGGGGAGTGTTAGATGGGGCATTCTCCTGTGCTTTAAGAATCTCATCCTCCAAAACGGAGTCCAAAGCAGCAATCACAACACCTTCTTGTAAAATGCTCTCCTCCTCCTCCTCAACACCGACCATGGGAGAAAAGCCGCGAGACAAAGCATCCGCTTTAACATTCTTGGTACCCGGGATGTAAGTAACGGAAAAATTAAACCGCGAGAAAAAAAGTGCCCACCTAGCCTGACGGGCATTCAAGCGCTTGGCAGCATCAAGATAGATCAGATTTTTATGATCAGTGAAAACCTGAACGGGAAATTCAGCACCTTCCATGAGGTGACGCCAGTGTTCAAATGCGAGTTTAATCGCCAGCAATTCCCGATTACCAATATCGTAATTAAGTTCAGTCTCGGAAAATTTTTTTGAAAAAAAGGCACAGGGATGTACTCCATCCTTGTTTTCCTGAGACAACACCGCACCAACCCCCACCGAAGAAGCATCAACCTCAACCAAAAACGGCTTAGTCACATCAGGCTGCATAAGGATGGGAGCAGAGGTGAACCTCTCCTTTAAAAACACAAAAGCTTCAGTGGCCTCAGAAGTCCACTGAACCGCATTAGCACCTTTCCTGGTGAGATCGGTCAGCGGTTTGACAATAATAGAAAAAATTTTTATGAATTTTCTGTAATAATTGGCGAAACCCAAAAACCTCTGTATCGATTTCAAACCAATAGGCCTAGGCCATTCCTGTACAGCCTGAACTTTAACCGGGTCCATCTCAAAACCTTCACTGGAGACAATGTAGCCCAAAAAACTAATTCTCTGTACAGCGAACTCACATTTCTCCAGCTTAGCAAAAAGCGAATTGTCCATTAATAACTGTAATACCTCACGTACGCTCCGCCAATGAGACTCCAGATCCGGCGAATAAATCAAAATGTCATCCAAATACACAACCACATCTTTGCCGATTAAAGGTCTAAGGATATCATTAATAAGATTCTGAAAAAATGCTGGAGCATTGGTGAGACCAAAAGGCATAACCAGATTCTCAAAATGACCCACAGGAGTGTTAAAAGCAGTCTTCCATTCATCACCCTCCTTCATGAGCAACAAATGCCCCCCGGAGATCAATTTTAGAGAACCACTTGGCCCCCACTAACTGGTTAAATAAATCGGGAATCAATGGCAGTGGGTAAGGATTGCGTACAGTAATTTTATTAATCTCACGAAAGTCCAGACAAGGACGTAAACCGCCATCTTTTTTTTTCACAAAAAAAAAACCAACAGCCACAGGAGACTTGGAAGACCTAATGTGACCAGCGGCCAAGCTTGTCTGTATGTATTCCTCCAAAGCCTTTCTCTCAGGAATAGTAAGATTAAATAAACGACTCTTAGGAAGAGTCGCTCCAGGGACAAATTCAATGGTACAATCATAGTCTCTATGGGGAGGCAAAACCTGCGACTCCTCCTCAGAAAAAACTCTCCAAAAATCCTGAATAGGTACAGGCAATTCCCCTCTATCCACAGCAGCAATGCGCCAGTTACAACACTTGTCATAACACTTAGGGCTCCAGGACTTAATTTCATTGGTAGACCAATCCAGTACAGGATTGTGCAATTTTAACCAGGGTAACCCCAATATTACTGGAGAAGGCAAATTATCCACTGAACTAAAGCACGGATCATTAGGATGGAGAGAGAAGGCCCATCCCTGAGGATCTTTGCGCAAAAGTGACATTATGAACCCTATGCGCTGTGATTCATCACCAGAGGATCCGGGTCTGAAACGAAAATATAATAGACAAGCATTTTTAAAAGAAAAAAAATCTTGTTGTTCGCCAAAAAATAAATCAGGCAGACGTACCTTTGGTTCCACAAAATGCGCTCCAGAACAGCTACTCACGTGTTGTTGGAGCTGGGTCACCTCCAGAGAGAGTCCCTGCAAGCGTTGAGCCAAATCTTGCACCGAGATCATGATGGAAAACTGGAGGTCTTTCCCCAGAGAAAATCCTTTCCCTTTATTTATTTATTTTTTTTTTATGGCTGGACTTACTGTTATGATCTGCTACAGAGACTAAGGAAAGGCAGGAGATCTGTCCCTACAATAGAACTAAACTAGATCCCTACGATGTAACGGGGAACCTGATCCTGCGATCAGACCCGAAAAAGTCCTCGGCTAGTCTGAATGCAGACCTATAGATGTGGGGGAGGGATCCCTACAAGATCTAGGGACTGGGAATAGTTGGACACCTCCTAGCAGAAATAGTAGCAGTCAAAGACAAACACACAACAAAAAGCGTAGAGGTCAAAAGACCTAGCAAAACTAACAGAGAACGGCAATAGAGTGACAAGCTAGCTCAACAGTAGTAAATACAAATGAAGTCCAGCAAAGCCAGGAGGGCGGAGCCGGATTAAATAGGCAAAATGGTCATGTGACCAGCAAACTAAAAAAAACCTAACAGGAGAGTTGTAACAACAGTTTGTTAGTCATAGAGGCTCTTTTAGGCAGCTTGACACCATGTAAGACATTGATTTGCTATAGGTTGTATTGCAACACCTGTATTATATTGAAATCCAAAAATATATGATTGCCCCTATTTAAAATTAATTACTGTCTTATGAGTACAGAGCATTCTCTAATACAATCCAATTAAATCATGGAAATAGGGAAAAATACTGAATGTGGATATCTGCTGCTTATTTTGGCCAAGGTTTACAAGTTGTAGAAAATGTTGATATATAAAAGAGGCTGATATCACTGATATCCCATACTAGTGATCCCACATCATCAAATACTAATCTATTAAAGAAGCACTCTCATTAATTTTTTATCCCTTAAACGGTATAAATGTTATTGTAGTGTCAGTGTGTTAATATACTCACTGATCGCCATCTTCTCCTGTATGCAACATTGCTCTGCTCCTCTCCTGAGTCACATGATGGCTCGTCAGACTCTCTGGATCCCACTACTCTCTCTGTGTTATCTAAAAGTGGCTTGTACAATGTCAATTTAAGGAATGTCAGAATGAGGTTACATAGGTTTATATTGTACAAGAGACGTCCGGCACACACAGAGAGTAGTGGGATCTCGAGAGTCTGAATTGCCACCAGATGATATAGAAGAGGACCAGATCGGTGCTGGATACCAGAGAAGACGGTGATCGGTGAGTATATTAGCACAGTACTGTACATTACACTAACATGTACACAGGTTTAGGGAAAAAAGCTACTGGGAATGCCTTTTCAAATGTTCATTGTTTGTTTTAAAAATTCATTTTCATTGTACGCATTTAATGAGACCTCTTAAAACTAGATCATGCAGGCTGATGATGCCCCAGATTTGTTACAATCTGATAGATTTGGTACATCTCGCTATACACATTAAACACTTTTTTCTGCCTCTTGTTACCTTTTGCTTGGATTACTTTATGCAAACATTTTGCACAAAATTTTAGCACAATTTTTGTGTGCGTTGGCACAGTTTAATACAAAATCCTTTTGTAGACAGTCTAATACCCAACATTTATCTGATGCAAAGCACATAGAAAATGCCAGTTAATATCACCTATACTCAACATACACACAAACAGCAAAATTACATCAAAATATTTAACCTTGTAAGACTTTATTTTTTTACCAGTGAACTAATAACGAGTACTGAGAATGCCATTACTCCCTTCTCCTGTACCTTTTTGCTTTTCCACTTTGGTCCTAAAGATAGCAAGGCCATGGGACCCTTGCTGATAGGTGGAGGGTTCTATATATTCTAGCGAGATTTTTTTTTTTTAAAGCCCATAAGCGGGCCCGAAACCCTATTGCGCTTAAAAAAGTGCACTAGGATGCAGTCTATTGCAGCCCTCTCCAACAGGACCAACAGGAGAAAAGGCCACCAATAACTGTACCCTGTCCCTCCGAGCCAGAAGGCCACAGAGATGGTAAGGGACAAGTGGCCTCCCCTAGCCAAAGCCAAAGGAGACCCAACCTTACTCCCAGCATCTGCCTGGGTTCCCATCCAAGTGTGAACTAGGAGCCATCGACTGTCAGATCCCCTCCCAGGAGAGGAGCACCAGGGCAAAGGGAGAGCAGAACCTGATGGCCACACACTTTTCCCCTAGACCTGTCAAGAGAGGAACCCATAAGGTAACCCATCCTAACAAACCCAAGTGACAAAAGGACAAAATTGAATAGGGTGAAACACAGTGAAAAATAAATATAAAAATAAATAATGAAGGTGGTTCCAGTGTAATACTAGCCAGACCTTTGACCTGGAATTTAAAATATCCCTCATCCTTGCCAGAAGACCTGGAAAAGGGTGTGTGCTCAATAAGTATGAAATTGTGAAGTGCTTGTGCAGATGTGCCGAAACTCAGGTGGGCTTCCCAGACCCAGTGAATTAAGGCACCCGATAGCCACCAATCCTGGGGCACTTCGGTCTTTGAAGCTTACCCAGCTTAATGCCGTCGATCCTGGGGGCCATGCTTTCCACTGGATGACTATATAAGCCACATATCGTACTAATAAGTGCACCAAACCCAGTGTGCATAATGTATCAATCTACAAGGGCTCCCCAGGCCAAAGCCGCATTTTCAAAAGATATTTCACTTGATCAAAAGTCTGAAAAGTGATAGTATATAGAGATGACATATACATTTTATTTTTTACAATACATAATAATAACTGGTATTAGAGCTACAGTCTTCTATTTCTTGCATTGCTTTTCCTTTCTTGTTACGCAAAGTTTCTTTGTAACACAGAATATTTGTGACATCTTACGTTTGTGTAAGGTTTGTGACACCCGCTCCTTGATAAGTATGGAGGTTATGCTCAATGTTCTGTCAAACATCATCCACTCTAATAGTTTTGAAATGTGAGAAGCAGGATCTCTGCCATCCTTTGTGGCTGCATCTAGTTGTCTGCAGTCACTGTTATTGCGGCACACAACTATTATACATACTTATTAGAGCAGCAATAACCTGAGGCTTGTCATTCATTTTTATGTGGCATTAGACAGTCAATTGTAGAATGCAATGTACTTCTTCAAATCTTATTCAAATGAGTGAAAACCATTTACTATGGTGTATTTGCGCTCGATGATAAATAGCTTCTGTCCTCTCCTTTAACTTCTAAGACCTTGAATTCATTCTAAGCTTCATGCCTTGAAAACAGCAGGTGGAAAGTTCACATCCCATAAAGATGTAATTAAACTAAGTTATTGTCTCAAATTCACTTTATTTTAGGAATCTCTACAAGCCATTCTTCTCAACATCTAGCTAAGTTATCCTCAATCTCATCATGATTTTCACCTGTCTTTAAAAACAAAGCTATAGCATATACAGTAGATATTGGATTTATGTTTTATTTTGTTTATGCCTTGAATCATGACTACATGGCATGGCATCACACCGGCAAACATAGATCTACTCTGCACTGATGAGGAACAAAGACTCTGAATGGGTCAAGCACTCGACTGTTTAAATTTGCCGAGTGCTATCAGTGGTTTTGATTGATGGCACTCAGGCCCATGTTATTTTATGGGACTGTGCACATATCCGTTTTTTCCCTTGGACCAAGTGGTCCAAGGAAAAAAATTGCATCATGCATGATTTGACTCCAAGAATCAGATGGCACTTGCCCATTCATGTTTATTGGTCCATGAAAAAAATCCGAGTGCGGTCCGATTTTCACAGACTGATAAGGTGGAGAAACTCATTTTTTTTCTCCACCTCCGAGAAACTTGGATCCCACTTTGATCAAACTCTGATGAAGCTCTAATCGGACCAATTTTCTTGGATAGAGAGTGGTCTGTACCTAACTGTACCAGTGGTCTGTACCTAACCAAACAGTGCTGTTTTGGCTAATATCCTTAGTCAATTTTTAGGGTTGGACATAGATGTACGGGAAAGTAACCAATAGGTGGTATTAGGGAGTCTACAACCCTAAAACACTGCTGTTATTATCAAGATACACTGAGCAAAGTAAAAATCAACTGGTGTACTCAGAGCAATACCCGTCGTATACCTGGACCTCAATATGAAATTGGTAACAGAACCCCCTTACCTCTTACCTCACCTACAATTTATATTATTGGTTACATCACAGTGGGACTTTTAAGCCCTCCATAACACCATTGCTTGGGTTCGGCCGCTACCCTTTCACCATCGACAAGTCTATTCTCTAACACTACCATTGTATAAGTGTTCTTCTGTTTTTCCAATAAGCATCCATAAGCATGTAAATGTCAGAGATATTCATGGAATGTGTTAAGTGGAAAGAAGAAGCATTGGCATATTTTTTCCTAAATGCTAAATTCATAATAATTTGGGAGTATAACATTGGATGAGAATGTTTCATCAGGACAGGTAATATTTTCATGATAAAGTTTAGCTGACTGATACAAATGAATGGAGTTTATGCTGATATTAATCTGACAATTTCCATGCTGCTCTTTGCCTTTCTAATCACTTTCTTATACTTTTGTATCCAAAACTCCTGCTATGTTTCTTCTCATGTTTTGAGTACGCTTTGACATGCCCTCGAATACGCTTAAACCATTCATACGATTAGTCCACATGACATATTGATTGCAGATTTTCTATGACTGTCCCATTCACCAAAATGGAGCTTGTAAAGACTTGTGATATCACTGTGATCTGTGAAATCACAGTGATCAAAATCCAATAATTAATCAAATCCCCCTTTTTCATCACCTTAGTCATATAAAACTTCTAAAATAAAAAAATATTTTTTTCATTATTTGCAGTTAAGGTTGGGGTTAGGGTTGTGTTAGGGTTAGGGTAGGGTTGTGTTAGGATTAAGGTAGGGTTAGGGTTGTGTTAGGGTTAGGGTAGGTTTAGGGTTGTGTTAGGGTTGGGGTTACAGTTGAGGTTAGGGTTGTGTTAGGGCTAGGGTTAGGGATGTGTTAGGGTTAGGCTTGTGGTTGAAGTTAGTGTTTGGGTTGGGCTTAGGGTTGGGGTTAGGACTGTTTTTTTTCAAAACTTAAAAAAAAATGATGATGATATGGCGACTAGTGTTCAGTGCAAGTGGTCTCTACTCAAGTTTGCATCAGGAGCTCGGGTATGCACCTAGTATCGTGGGTACTCGAGTATGATGCTCGAGTCTCTGCCCATCATGTTCTGCGGCTGTTAGGCACTCAAAAAAAAGAAATGCGGAGATTGCTTGCCATATACGGAAAATTCCCGCAAGTTTTTTTTGGCTACCTGCAAGGGACGTCAGGGACAACACTGGGGAGATCACAGAATATACCACCACTGCCATCAATTGTCAGGGATTTCATCAGGGATCCATGCATGCACAATCCCGATTACTCACTACGTAGCTATCGACAAGCGAGCAGAGAGTGTATGGCGTCACACCTCTGGATTCCAACGCATGGAATATGTGTATATGCCCTGTATGATTACTGCCAGCTTCACGACAGCCCAATTAATATTATTTGCTGCCACCACTGACTGAGTTTGAATTATAATACAGGCCTGATTGGATGCCTGCTTTCTGGTAGCGTATATGGCTTCAGGGGAGGGAACGATTACAGAGCGAAAGAAACTGAACTATTCCATTTTATATTTAATCCACAAGTGAGGCAGTGTTATGAAAAATATACAATGATTTTACAAAGGGGACATTTACTGTACAGAATATACAGTTGCACAAAATAAACAGGATTAAAGAAGTCTATAATCGCTGAGACGATTCAGTATAGGTGGAGGGGAGGCACTCCAGATTTGACCGTTACCGAACATGATCTTTTGCTATAATAAATATATGCTCCTGGCAATGAATACTGATCCATGATCAGTGGATTATTTTATCCCAAAGGGAGAGACCTACCCACACCCCCAGTGATGTCATCATATGCACTGGGCTTCAGCCTTCATATTTTTATTAGAAGATCTGGCTTTCGCGATAACTTATCGCTGGTTGATTCCAGAAGCTTGCAAAGGATGTCATATTTTCCAGTACGAATTTACCTTTCGTTAGAGACCACACATGGCTTAGCCGTTATTCTGACACTTTTGCACCACAGCTCCTCGGAGGGGCTTACAGCTACGAAAAATGATGCATATTGTTCCTTAGCTGATCCCGCCGCTAAAAATATGGGTCCGCGATTATCAGAAGTATAGAACTTCAGATATTCCATATTTCGCATCGTGCCGGCCCATCTGAAGATTTCAGCTGGGGATTGTGAGTGTGTTTGAATCTTTCCACACCCAGGTGTAAATTATTGCAGGTCTGCGTCAATGGGAATTACCCTCACATTTAAATTGGGTTGGCAGCACCCTTTGTGCTAGCATTTGCTTACAAGGCACTTCTCATGTGTGTGTTAATTTGCAAAGACGCTACTGGCCAAAGTGTCAGCTCTTCTCTTTTGACAAATACTATAGGGGAGGGGGATGAAGAGGGGTCTGGGACAGAGACTTCTTAATATCTTCTTAATATCTATGACTGGGGAGAATAAAGATTTTCAATATTTCCATGACACTGCCTAACTTCTGCAAAACATACAGGGCGGAGATGCGAGCATGTCACTCGAATACCCACGATACTCGATGCATACCCGAGCACCCAATGCAAACTCGAGCAGTGAGCACTTGTTCTCAACACTAATTATGACGTATTCAATATGACAATCTAATGTTTTCAAATGTGTAGTACCCTTGGGTTCAAACTCCTCGTTATACCCCTGGATAAAATCCGTAAGTGCTGTAGTTTCCAAAATGGGGTCAGTTGTGGGGAGTTTCTGCTGTTTAGGCACCTTAAGGGTCCTGCAAATGGTACATGGTGTTCGCTGTCTCTTTCAGCCAAATTTGTGTTCCAAAATTCAAATACTGCTCCTTCTGCTCCGAGCCCTGCCATTTGTCCAAGAAGAACTTTTTGACTACATGTGGGGTATCGCTGCACTTACAAAAAGTGGGTATCAAACTGTGGGGTCCACTTTTCGGTGTTACCTTTTGCAAAAGTGAAAAATTTGGGGCTAAAGCAACATTTTTGTGAAAAGAATGAACTTTTTCAATATGACGACCTAATGTTGTTAAATTCTGTGTAGTACTTGTAGGTTCAAAATGCTCACTATATCCCTAGATAAAATCTTTGATGGGCGTAGCTTCCAAAAGGAGGTCACTTGTGGGGGTTTCCACTGTTCAGGCACATCAGGGGCTCTCCAAACACGACATGACACCCACAGTCCATTCCATCAAAGTCTGCATTCCAAAACGTAACTCCTTCCTTTCTGAGCCCTGTCGTGCGCTCAAACAGTAGTTTTCTCTAATATATTGGTTATCTGCGTAAACAGGAAAAATTGCACAACAAATTTCGCGGTCTATTTTCTCCTGTTAACCTTGTGAAAATAAAAAAATTGGGGCTAAAAGAACATTTTTGTGGGAAAAATTCAATTTTTTTATTTTCACAGCTCTACGTCTAAATAAATTCCCCGAGGGGTCTAGTTTCCAAAATGGCGTCACTTGTGGGCAGTTTTTACTGTTTAGGCACATCAGGGGCTCTCCTAACGCGACATGGTGTCCGCTAATTAATCCAGCAAATTTTACATTCAAAAAGTCAAATGCCGCACCTTCCCTTCTGAGCCCTGCCATGCAGCCAAACAGTAGTTTTCCCCCATATATGAGGTATCTGCATGCTCAGGAGAAATTGCACAACATTTTTGGGGTCCAAATTGTCCTGTTACCCTTGTAAAAATAAAAATAAATAGTTGTAAAGTAACATTTTTGTGAAAAAAGTTAAATGTTCATTTTTTCTTTATATACTGCTCAAAAAAATAAAGGGAACACTCAAATAACACTTCCTAGATCTGAATGAATGAAATATTCTCATTGAATACTTTGTTCTGTACAAAGTTGAATGTGCTGACAGCAAAATCACACAAAAATCATCAATGGAAATCAAATTTATTAACCAATGGAGGCCTGGATTTGGAGTCACCCCCAAAATTAAAGTGGAAAAACACACTACAGGCTGATCCAACTTTGATATAATGTCCTTAAAACAAGTCAAAATGAGGCTTAGTATTGTGTGTGGCCTCCACGTGCCTTTATGACCTCCCTACAATGCCTGGGCATACTCTTGATGAGGTTGCAGATGGTCTCCTGTGGGATCTTCTCCCAGACCTGGACTAAAGCATCTGCCAACTCCTGGACAGTCTGTGGTGCAACATGACGTTGGTGGATGGAGCGAGACATGATGTCCCAGATGTGCTCAATCGGATTCTTGTCTGGGGAACGGGTGAGCCAGTCCATAGCTTCAATGCCTTCATCTTGCTGGAACTGCTGACACCCTCCAGCCACATGAGGTCTGGCATTGTCCTGCATTAGGATGAACCCAGGGCCAACCGCACCAGCATATGGTCTCACAAGGGGTCTGAGGATCTCATCTCGTTACCTAATGGCAGTCAGGCTACCTCTGGTGAGCACATGGAGGGCTGTGCGACCCTCCAAAGAAATGCCACCCCACACCATTGACCCACTGCCAAACCGGTCATGCTGAAGGATGTTGCAGGCAGCAGATCGCTCTCCATGGCGTCTTCAGACTCTGTCACGTCTGTCACATGTGCTCAGTGTGAACCTGCTTTCACCTGTGAAGAGCACAGGGCGCCAGTGGCGACTTTGTCAATCATGGTGTTCTGTGGCAAATGAAAAGCGTCCTGCACGGTGTTGGGCTGTGAGCACAACCCCCATCTGTGGATGTCGGGCCCTCATACTACCTTCATGGACTCAGTCTCTAATCGTTTGTGCAGACACATGCACATTTGTGGCCTGCTGGAGGTCATTTTGCAGGGCTCTGGCAGCGCTCCTCCTGTTCCTCCTTGCACAAAGGCGGAGGTAGCGGTCCTGCTGTTGGGTTATTGCCCTCCTACGGCCCCCTCCATGTCTCCTGGTGTACTGGCCTGTCTCCTGGTAGCACCTCCAGCCTCTGGACAATACGGTGACAGACACAGCAAATCTTCTTGCCACAGCTCGCATTGATGTGCCATCCTGGATAAACTGCACTACCTGACAGCTTATGTGGGTTGTAGAGTCCATCTCATGCTACCACGAGTGTGAAAGCACAACCAACATTCAAAAGTGATCAAAACATCAGCCAGAAAGCATTGGTACTGAGATGTGGTCTGTGGTCCCCACCTGCAGAATTACTCCTTTATTGAGTGTGTCTTGATAATTGCCAATAATTTCCATCTATTATCTATTTCATTTGCACAACAGCATGTGAAATTGATTGTCAATCAGTGTTGCTTCCTAAGTGGACAGTTTGATTTCACAGAAGTTTGATTTACTTGGAGATGTATTCTGTTGTTTAAATGTTCCCTTTATTTGTTTGAGCAGTTTACATTGCTTCAGTTCCCATGAAGCATCTGAAGGGTTAATAAACTTCTTGGATTTGGTTTCGAGCACTTTGAGGGGTGAAGTTTTTAGAATGGTGTCAATGGTATTTTCTGTTATATAGGTCCCTCAAAGTCACTTCAAATGTGATGTGGTCCCTAAAAAAATAGTTTGGTAAATTTTGTTGGAAAAAAAATTATCCCTTATAGCTCCCTAATGAAAAAAAGTACCGTATTTGTCGGACTATAAGACGCACTTTTTTCCTCCAAAATTCTGAAGGAAATTGGAGGGTACATCTTATAGTCCGAATGTATGTGTATACTGTGGCTGTAGGGGATGTAGGGGGGAACGGCAGTGGCGGAGGAGCAGGGCACAGGAGACAGGAGCCGCCTGCTGCAGCTACACTGCCTGCTGCTGAAGAAAATGAATATTCATCCTCCTTAATAGTGTGCACACTGTCCCGGCAGCGCAGCTTCTGCTGCGGCTCAACAGTCATGTGTGCCCGCTATTAAAGACCATGAATATTCACTACAACCCACTCCCATGGGCGTGGGGAGTAGTGAATATTCATGCTCTTTAATAGCGGGCACACAGACCGCCGAGCCACAGCAGGAGCCGCGCTGCGTGTACAGTGTGCGCACTATCAAGGAGAGTGAAGTCATTGCTCCCCACTTCCATAGTCCCGGCATGGGGAGCAGTGACTATTCCGGAAGACATCTCAGAGTGTGAGGGAGCATTGCAGTGACGTCATGCGTGGCTCACACAGTAAGATCAGTGCTGACAGCAGAGAGGAACACAGTAGAGGGAATGAAGGTGAGTATAATTGTTTATTTTTGTATGCAGCATGATGGGGATGGAGGTGCCATACATATCAAGATGGGGGTGCCATGCATACCAGGATGTGGGGTGCCAAGCATACCAGGAAGAGGGATGAGGTGTGCCATGCATACCAGGAAGAGGGATGAGGGGGCAATGCATACCAGGAAGAGGGATGAGGGGGGCCATGCATACCAGGATGAGAGGTGAGGGGTGCCATGCATATTAGGATGGGGGATGAAGGGTGCCATGCTTACCAGGAAGAGAGATGAGTGTGCCGTGCATACCAGGAAGAGGGATGAGGGGTGCCATGCATACCAGGAAGAGGGATGAGGGGTGCCATGCATACCAGGAAGAGGGATGAGGGGTGCCATACATCCCAGGAAGATAGATGAGGGGTATAAAGCATGCACCAGGATGAGGGGGCCATGCATACCAGGATGAGGGGTGCCATGCATACCAGGATGGGGATCAGGTGGTGCAATGAATACCAGGATGGGGATCAGGGCGTGCCATACATACCAGGATGGGGATTGGGGTACCATGAATACCAGGGTGGGGATTTGGGTGCCATGCATACCAGGATGGGGATGAGGTGGGCTATGCATACCATGATGGGGATGAGGGGTGCCATGCATAGCAGAATGGGGATGGGGGATATCAACAGGATTGGGGGCAATACCCCTATAACAGTGTCAGCAGCAGACACCTCCCCTTTAACAGTGCATCATGACCACATTTTGTGCTTACATTTTTTTTCAATTTTCCTCATTTAAAATCTAGGTGCGTCTTATTGGTCCGGTGTGTCTTATTGTCCGAAAAATACGCTGTTTCAAACGTTGTGCTTAGGTTAAGTAGACATGTGGGAAATGTTATTTATTAACTATTTTGTGTGACTTGACTCTGGTTTAAGGGCATAAAAAGTAAAAGTTTAAAAATTGAAAAATTTTCGATAAACTTTTCGATCTTTTCACAAATAAATTCTAGTCATATCAAACTAATTTTACCACAATCGTGAATTACAATTTGTCATGAAAAACCAGTCTCAGAACCAGTGGGATCCATTAACGCGTTCCAGAGATATTACCCCATAAAGTGACACTGGTCAGAATTGTAAAATTTGGCCTGGTCAATAAAGTCAAAATTGGCTTGGTCAATATGTGGTTAATCCACAACTCCCTAATTACACACATGACCTGATATACTTCAACCAATAAGCATTCAAGGTTATACAGCTTAGATTGCAAAATCTGCATAAAAATGAGTATATGGTCAAAATACTCACTACCTAATAATTTTGCACATGTGGTCACCCTGTATAACCAACAGTGGTGAAGCCTATAAAATATATCTACTCTTTATTTATTCACCTTCATTAGAAAATTAAAAAGGTGACGCACAATTAAAATACATTTTGTTGAAGAATCTCATGTAAAAAAGCTATGAAGTGATTTAATTAACTTATTTAAATTAGTTATTGAAACACAATCATATAAGTAACAGAGCCGCGTCCGCTGCCATATTTCAGTAGATTCAGTGCTTTATCGGTGAAATGCTTTTCTCAGTACTGCTATAAATATATTGTGACCGTACACTATTTCATCATTAGCTGTCAGAAGGAAGTGATCAATTGCTGCTTCATTCTTTCCAAAGCAAACTACATTGGATAATGAATATTCTGGGATTTTCAGATACACTGATGTGTCAGCCTGGCCTGGATGCCACAAGTGTAAATAAAGCTGTGTCTGAGAGCAAGGGGGAGGTTCTCTAGTCTGGGGAACATTAGCATGCAATGCCTCCTGTCTCAGGCCAGTAGGGGGAGCAGGCTGCCCCTATAAAAGCTGGTACTGGGGGCAGGGTTAGTGAGAACTGGATGACCTGTCTCAGCATTGAGACATGTCCTGGAGCTGAGCAGGGACGGAAAGTTGTATTGCACCTAAGAGGAATTGTGGCAGGAGGAGAGCCACAAGCCAGAGACAAGAGGCGAAGTGAGCCTGTCTTGGCAGATAAAGTACTTTATTTACCAGACTTTGGTGTCTGAGGCTGGGAGGGTTCCACATCCCCCAGCAGATAACCAGTCCGCAGGGGACTGTATATTCCTTGGCCTAAGAAGCCTGGAGGCCCTGCCACAACAGAAGGGACCAGCAAAGCCGTACAAGGCTGGGAGCAGAAAGGAACCCACGTCGCAGGTCATACAGGCGAGAATACACGGAGAGCTCGGAAACGTGGGCTGTTACCCTATAAGGAGGAGATAGCCAGAAGGAGCGCAGAAAGCACGGTAGGCCTACACCCTCACCCTGACCAGGGCCAATTTCCCCGTTGCTCTCAGACATCCAGGTCCCCTCCTAGCCGGGACTGTTTGTGGGTCAATTTACCTGTCCTAGTAAAGACCCTGGACTGCAACCTGTTGTCTGTGTGCTCCTTGCTCCTCCAGCACTATCAGCACTGGGACTCTCACAACCATCACTCCCACCATCCACTACACTGCCCTTGGGCCGCACTCTGCCCGTGGGGAGTCACACCATCCCAGCTGCATACATCATCAGCCCCAGCGGTCTGCCTTGCAGCGGCGGTTCCTAATGACCGCAATCCACGGGTGGCGTAGTCGGACATAATCAACAGCACATAACGGACTACCACTGGCCTGACCACCCTGAGCCACGGAACCGGGTTGCCACTACTACTCCCATCGTTCCCCTATTGCCCGGATCCGAGTGCCCCACGGCCCAGGGGGCGAGTCAGCTTTGGCGTAGTCGGCAGGTTTGCAACCAACCTGCCACAAACGGGTATTGCGTGCCTAGAAAAGACATTGCACTTACCTGAAAAGAGGTTTCCCGCCGTCCAGAGCCGTTTCCCGCCACTTCCAGCCGTCTCCCGCCATCTTCCGTCGGTTCCCGCCATCTTCAGCCGTGTTCCCGCCATCGGACGCCATCTTCAGGACGCCGCGCGGGAAGAAGAGGGGCATGGACGTCCAAACCGCGCGAGAGCCGAAGCTCCGCCCCACGCACCGACGCTGCGCGAGGTCCTGGAAGGGAGAGTGAGCGACGCTGACGCCATCAGGACGCGACGCAAGGTCCTCGTCCAGAGCAGCAGCAGCGGAGCCGCGCCCTACAGAAGAGAATCGTCGGAAGGTAGGCCACGCTTAACTATGGGGGAGGAAGATGTCGGATACAGAGGCGCCCACTACCACCAACGCAGCTGCAGCAACGGTGATGCCCTTTTCCCTGCCCTACATCCCTGGAGCCGCCTGGCTGCCCAAGAACGCAGGGGAGCCCCATGCCCTAACTGACTTTAAGGAAAGGCTATACAGTTTGTTCCAGGTTTACCCCCTGACAGAGGAACAGAAGGTCAGCATATTAACAGGGCAGTTAACTGGCGCAGCCCAGAGGGAGGTAAAATCATGGCCCACTGAGGAGAAAAGGACTGTGAAGGGTATTCTGGCCCGGCTGCGGGGTACCTTTGACACACGTACCTCCGCTGAAATTAAAATGAGGTTCTATGGATGTAAGCAGCGGGCACAGGACAGCATCAGAGACTATGCCGTAAATTTGCAGGAAGCCCTGAGGGCCATCCAACAAACTGACCCTGGTAGCGTGCAGGAAACGGATAAACTACTGACAGAGCAATTCATAGAAGGTCTGCTGTCTAGCGCCCACAGGGCCCAACTGCGCCTCATGTTCTTTCAGATCCCTGATCTGACCTTTGCCCAATTTAAGGACAGGGCCATAAGGGTGCTCCGTGAACCCGCAACCAGTGGCGCTATAAACCCCCGGCGCCCTGCTCTCACCTACCACCAGGAGGCGGCGCCCTCCTCTATGGACTCTGTGGGGGCTAATGCAGAGGCCCTGAACCAAGCCCCGTCGAAAGACCTGCACCACCAAGTCCAGGAGCTGACCAGGAGCGTCGCGGCGTTGACCAGGACCGTCCAGGCGTTGCAAGTGGACCCGTCAAGACCCATCGAGCTGGTTTCAAGTCCGAAGGATATCCCGTTGCGTCGACAGAGGAGGATCCCGTCGTTCCGAGGGAGGCCCACAGACTGCTACGCAGAGGATGGACAGCCCATTTGCCGTCGATGCAACCAGCCCGGACACATTTCCAGGTACTGTAATTTAAACGGGTCCAACCTGGGGCAGAGGGCCAACCCCCAGGCATAAGATCACCAGGCCCTTATAATTGGCGTGATAAGTACGTTGGGGGGCGCCCAGTTTTACCCGTGGTGCTGGACGGTATCCCCATGAGCGCCTTGCTGGATACAGGGTCGCAAGTAACCACTATCCCTTATGTACTTTTTAAGCAGTATTGGACTGATGCTGATATCACACGGTATCCAGACAGTAACTTGAGCATCATCGCCAGTAATGGCTTTCCCGTGCCGCAGATGGGGTTCAAGGAGATGACCATTAAAATTGGTAAAGTTGAACTACCAGCACAGGGAGTAATTATTGTGGACATTGACCGTCGTGAAAGTCATCCTAAAATAACTGTGGGTACTAACGAGATCGAAAATTGTCTTTCAGAAGTAATTGTAATTCTACAACAGGTGGCGGTGAATGCTAGTTCCAGCCAACAGAGAGTCCTCAACAAGGAGATAAAAGCCCTGATGAGACGGCAGCAAGTAGGACTGTCTGGTGGTGAGATCGGTAGCGTAAGACTGAGTGACCCATTCCCCATTTCCATGCCTCCCAAAAGTGAAATGATGATCTGGTGTCGGACTGCAATCGGGTTGAGAGGTAGAGACTACCAAGCCATGGTAGAACCCGTGTACTCAGACAGCAGGCCCACCATTTTGGCAGCCCAGGGGGTGGTTGATGTCCGTCATGGGAGGGTGTCCGTCCGCATCCTCAACATTGGGGAGAGGGAAGTACACTTACCCAGGTACGCTACACTCGCCAAACTGTTTGTTGTCAAACACCAAGCTATCAGGGCCGTGGAACCCTTGCCTCCATCTCCACAGGCGGAGGGTAATGGCTCCCAGAAACAAAAGGAGGACTGGTGCCAGAAACTCCATGTGGGTGCTGACTCCACTCCCCTGCACCAAAAACAAGGAGTCTACCGGGTGGTACAGGAGTACGAGAGAGTCTTTAGTAAGCACCCGCTAGACTTCGGCAGAGTAAAAGGGATAGAACACCACATCCCCACAGGGAGCCACCCACCAATAAAAGAGAGGCACAGACCAGTACCCCCTGCACATTATCAGAACGCAAAGGTCATGCTAAGAGAGATGAAAGAAGCTGGGGTCATTAGAGACAGCTGTAGCCCCTGGGCAGCCCCCTTGGTTCTGGTCAAAAATAAAGACGGCACCATGAGAATGTGTGTAGACTATAGACAAATCAACCGTATCACCCATAAAGACGCATACCCGCTGCCTAGAATAGAGGAGTCTTTAGCAGCACTAAAATCAGCTAACTTCTTTTCCACTTTGGACCTTACTAGCGGCTACTGGCAGGTTCCTGTGGCAGAGGCTGACAAGGAGAAGACTGCCTTCACCACCCCAATGGGACTGAGTGAGTTCAACTGTATGCCCTTCGGGCTCTGCAACGCACCAGGGACCTTCCAGAGGTTGATGGAACGCTGTCTAGGGCACCGAAACTTCGAGACGGTCCTCCTTTACCTGGACGACGTGATCGTCTATTCGAAGACCTGCGAGGACCATCTGAAGCACCTGGCCGAGGTGTTCGAAGCCCTGGCAGGCTATGGCCTGAAGGTGAAACCATCGAAGTGTCACCTGCTGAAACCAAAGGTCCAGTACCTAGGACACGTGGTAAGTGCGGAAGGAGTAGCCCCCGACCCTGACAAGGTCACGGCAATCAAGAGCTGGCCAAGCCCCTCGAGCATCAAAGAGGTGAGACAGTTTCTCGGGTTGGTAGGCTACTACCGAAAGTTCATCCCCGGGTTCACTAAGATGGCAGCTCCTATGCAGGACCTCCTGATTGGACAGTCTAAGTCCAGAAGTCAAAAGCCACCCTTCAAGTGGGATAAACCGGAAGAGGAGTCCTTCCGCCAGCTAAAGATGGCCCTCACGGGGGATGAGATCCTGGCCTACCCTGATTATGGCCAGCCTTTTATTCTCCACACGGACGCCAGTAATGTGGGACTGGGAGCCGTACTGTCCCAAAACAAAAGGGCAGAGAAAGGGTGATCGCATACGCCAGCCGGAAGCTGAGGCCCACCGAGAGGAACCCGGAGAATTACAGCTCCTTCAAGCTAGAATTCTTGGCGGTGGTGTGGGCCGTGACGGAAGCTTCAAGCATTACCTGGCCTCCGCAAAGTTCACCGTGTACACGGACAACAACCCGTTGACACACCTGGACAATGCAAGACTGGGTGCCCTAGAACAGCGTTGGATGGCCCGTCTCTCCAACTATGATTTCGTGATCAAGTACCGGGCCAGCAAAACCAATGCCAACGCTGACGCCCTATCGAGGATGCCTCACTTACCTGAAGGTGACGAAGACCCAGAAGAGCTGGAGGAGGTAGAACTGCCCGCGTTTCACCGGTATGGAGCCGCTCAATACTCCCACCGCGTGAAGGAGGAGGATCTAACAACCGTGATGATCAATCCCCTACCTCACCACAGCTGGGCCGAGACCCAAGATAGTGACCCTGCCATCCACCGGGTGAAAGATCTGCTGACCCAGGAAGACACCCGCATGGATCCGGATGCTCCAGAGGAAGCCAAGCAGCTGTGGAAGGAGAAGAGCAAGCTGTTCCTCTATGAAGTCAAGCTGTGCAGAAGGATTGTCAACCACCGGACGCACGAGCTGACCTGGCAAGTCGTGGTCCCAAGGCGGGATGCAGCTATGGTCCTGGGGGCTTACCATGACAGAGCGGGACACTTCGGTTGGAAGAAACTGGAGTTCCTGCTAAGAGGAAGGTTCTTTTGGGTCGGCATGAGAGGAGCTGTAGAAAAATGGTGCAGAGACTGTGGCCCTTGTCACCTAAGGAGGAAGGACCGCACCAGCCAGAAGACACCCTTGAGGCCCATCGTCACCACGCAGCCTCTTGAGCTGGTAGCTCTGGACCACGTCAAATTGGCTCCAAGCCAGTTGGGATACATCTATGCCCTGACAATCGTGGACCACTATTCCCGTTTTCTAGTGGTGGTCCCGATAAAAGACTTGACAGCCCAAACAGCGGCCAGAGCCTTCCAGCAATACTTCTGTCGTCCACACGGGTATCCGGAACAGGTCCTGACAGACCAGGGTCCAGAGTTCGAGGCTGAAATCTTCCAGGAGTTCTGCAACCTCTATGGCTGTAAGAAGATTCGGACAACGCCTTACCACCCACAAACCAACGGGATGTGTGAGAAAATGAACAATATAGTCATTGACCTCCTGAAGACATTGCCCCTGGAGGAACGCAGCCTGTGGCCAGAAAAACTGCCGGACCTGATAGACCTATACAACAATATCCCGGTGAATGCTACAAACTGCACCCCGGCTTACCTGATGCGAACCAGACCAGGTAAGCTGCCCGTAGACCTGGAGATGGGAGTCCTAACGCCTGAGAACACCTCCCTGGATGCGGACTGCGATACGGAAAGGCAACTGCAGTACAAGAAGGTACAGGAGAGTGTGGAGAGGAGCCTGGCCCAGGTGAGAGAAAGGCAAGAAAGACTCTTCAACCAACACGCCCCTGCTGGTCCCCTAGAACCTGGTGAGCAGGTCCTGAAGCAGAAGAGAAGGCTACTGTTAGAACCTTGCTGTTAGGTTTTTTTTCCTTTGCTGGTCACATGACCTTGTTGGCCTATTTAATCCTGCTCCGCCCTTCTGGCTTTGCTGGACTTCATTGTATATCTACTTTCTAGCTAGCCTGTGCTCTGTATCTAACTCTGTTAGTTTGCTTGGTCTACGGACCTCTATGTTCTATCTATTTTGTTTGTTCGTCTGTCTGCTACTATTTCTGTTAGGAGGTGTCCCATATTCCTCCCAGTCCTTAGTACTTGTAGGGATTCCCTCCCCACATCTATAGGTCTTCGTACAGACTAGATTAGGACTTTAGCAGGTCTGATCGCAGGATCAGGTTCCCTGTTACATCGTAGGGATTCAGCTGAGTCTTATAGTAGGGACAGATCTCCTCTCTTTCCTTAGCTTTGGTAGCAGAACATAACAGTAAGTCCAGCCTGCAAATTCTCTAAGGAAAGATTTTTTTTTTTTTTTTTTTTTTGTTCCATCATGGTGTCGGTTCAGGATTTGGCTAAACACCTGCAGGGACTCTCCCTGGAAGTGGCCGAGCTCCGTCAGCACGTGAGTAACTGTCCTGGAGCATATTTCTTGGAGCCTAAGGTATGTTTGCCGGATTTATTTTTTGGTGAACATCGAGAATTTTTTTCATTTAAAAATGCTTGCTTATTGTATTTTCGTTTGAGACCCAAGTCCTCTGGGGATGAATCCCAGCGCGTAGGGTTCATAATGTCACTTTTGCGCAAAGAGCCTCAGGAGTGGGCCTTTTCTTTGCAACCTAGTGATACATGCTTCAGATCAGTGGATAGTTTTTTTTCTGCTTTAGGACTATTATATGATGATCCTGACCGTGTGGCATCAGCTGAGACTGAGTTGAGACGTTTAAAACAAGGATCAGGTAATGTCGAAAAATATTGTACTCATTTTCGTCGTTGGTCCACTCAAACAGGGTGGAACGATTCTGCTCTGAAAAGTCTATTTCTTGCTGGGCTCAGTGAAAGGGTTAAAGACCTGCTAATTGCTTATCCTACACCTGAGGATTTGCAACAGGCTATGCAATTAGCTATACGGGTGGATAGAAGACTGCGTGCTAGGGTTAATGAGAGCAAATCCTCTGCTATGTCAGTTTCTGGTTATGATAATGTGTGTACTAACAGTGGTGAACCGATGGAGATTGGATCGGTGGCACCTCGCTCTCAAGAAAAAGACCGTCGTTTTTCGCAAGGCTTGTGTTTCTATTGCGGAAAATCTGGTCATTTGATTAAAGGCTGTGAGCTTCGTATGAAGAAAGAAAAAAAAATGGTCAGTCACGCCCGTATTGCCTGTTTAAATTCCAAGGGTATATTTTTAGCTGCTTCCACGATTGCTCAGGAAAAATTAATGGAATTTCGGGTGTTTGTTGATTGCGGGTCTACACTGAATGTAATTGATGGGGGATTCGTGGAAAAACTCAATTTAAAACCTGAACCTTTGTCATCCCCCATTGCTGTGGTTTCTGTGGATGGTTCCCCTTTGAAGAATATTACTCTCAAGGTCAGTGAATTTCCTCTCACTATTAATGGTGTTCACCATGAGAAATTGGATTTGGTAGTGTTGAATAACTTGCCTTCTCCAGTAATATTGGGTTTGCCCTGGTTAAAATTTCACAATCCTGTACTGGATTGGTCTACCAGTGAAATTAAATCCTGGAGCCATAAATGTTATGACAAGTGTTGTAACGGGCGTATTGCAGCTTTGGATAGGGGAGAATTGCCTGTTCCTATTCAGGATTTTTGGAGAGTTTTTTCTGAGAAGGAATCGCAGGTTTTGCCTCCCCATAGAGACTATGATTGTTCTATTGAATTTGTCCCTGGAGCGACTCTTCCTAAAAGTCGTTTATTTAACCTTACTATTCCTGAGAGGAAGGCTTTGGAGGAATACATACAGACAAGTTTGGCCGCCGGTCACATTAGGCCCTCTAAGTCTCCTGTGGCGGTTGGATTTTTTTTTGTAAAAAAAAAGGACGGCGGTTTACGTCCTTGTCTGGATTTTCGTGAGATCAACAAAATTACGGTACGCAATCCTTACCCACTGCCATTGATTCCTGATCTGTTTAACCAGTTATTGGGGGCCAAGTGGTTCTCTAAAATTGACCTTAAGGGGGCATACAATCTGTTGCGCATGAAGGAGGGTGATGAATGGAAGACTGCTTTTAACACTCCTGTGGGTCATTTTGAGAATCTGGTTATGCCTTTTGGTCTTACTAATGCTCCTGCATTTTTTCAGAATCTGATTAATGACATCCTTAGACCTTTGATCGGTAAAAATGTGGTTGTGTATTTGGATGACATTTTGATTTATTCGCCAGATCTGGAGTCTCATTGGCGGAGCGTGCGTGAGGTATTACAGTTATTAATGGACAATTCGCTTTTTGCTAAGCTGGAGAAATGTGAGTTCGCTGTACAGAGAATTAGTTTTTTGGGCTACATTATCTCCAGCAAAGGTTTTGAGATGGATCCGGTTAAGGTTCAGGCTGTGCAGGAATGGCCTAGGCCTATTGGTTTGAAATCGACACAGAGGTTTTTGGGTTTCGCCAATTACTACAGAAAATTCATAAAAAAAATTTCTAGTATTGTCAAACCTCTGACTGATCTCACCAGGAAAGGTGCTGATGCGGTTCAGTGGTCTTCTGAGGCCATTGAAGCTTTTGTGTATCTCAAGGAGAGGTTCACCTCTGCTCCCATCCTTATGCAGCCTGATGTGACTAAGCCGTTTTTGGTTGAGGTTGATGCTTCCTCTGTGGGGGTTGGCGCAGTATTGTCTCAGGATAACGGGGATGGATTACATCCCTGTGCCTTTTTTTCAAAAAAATTTTCGGAGACTGAACTGAATTACGATATTGGTAATCGGGAATTATTGGCTATTAAACTCGCATTTGAACACTGGCGCCACTTCTTGGAAGGTGCGGAATTTCCCGTTCAGGTTCTTACGGATCATAAAAATCTGATATATCTTGATGCTGCCAAGCGCCTGAATGCCCGTCAGGCTAGGTGGGCACTGTTTTTCTCGCAGTTTAATTTCTCCGTTACTTACATCCCTGGTACTAAGAATGTTAAGGCGGATGCCTTGTCTCGCAGTTTTTCTCCCATAGTCGGTGCTGAGAAAGAGGAAAACATTTTACAAGAAGGTGTTGTGATAGCTGCTTTAGACTCCGTTTTGGAAGATGAGATTCTTAAAGCTCAGGAGAATGCCCCATCTAACACTCCTCATGGGAGGTTGTTTGTGCCTGAGACCTTTAGGAGAGATTTGTTTGTTGAGTGTCACGAATCTCGGTTGGCAGGTCATCCCGGAATCTCTGAGACCAAGAGACTGGTGGGTCGCAGTTTTTGGTGGCCTGGATGGCAGAAGGAAGTCATTAAGTGGGTGCGCCAATGTACTATATGTGCTAGATCTAAGTCCTCACATACTCCTGCTGCGGGGTTGCTTTGTCCTTTGGAGGTCCCCAGTGATCCTTGGACACATTTGGCTATGGACTTTATAACTGACCTTCCCCCCTCTGAGGGTTTTACTGTCATCTGGGTGGTCGTGGACCGTTTTAGCAAGATGTGTCACTTGGTTCCCTTCGTCAAACTGCCCTGCGCTAAAACTCTCGCTAAGGCCTTTGTCAAGGAAATTGTCAGACTTCATGGCGTTCCTACTGACATTGTTTCTGATAGGGGTCCTCAGTTCGTGGCTCGTTTTTGGCGTGCCTTTTGTGACAGGTTGGGAATTCATTTGTCGTTTTCGTCCGGATATCATCCTGAATCTAATGGCCAGACAGAAAGGAAAAACCATGATGTTGAGCAGTTCTTGCGTTGTTTTGTGGCAGACAATCAAGAGGGGTGGTCTGAGTTTCTGCCACTTGCCGAATTTGCTCTGAACAATCATACATCTTCTTCTGCTGGTTGTTCGCCTTTTTTTTGTTGTTCTGGGAGACATCCGTCGTTTGGGTCGTTCTCCAAGTTGGGATCTGCCGTGCCTGAGGAGGAGAATTTTTCCGGTGATTTGGAAAGAGTTTGGACGGATGTGCGTGGTAATCTTCAGGAGGCCAACAGAAAATCTAAAGACTACTTTGATAGGAAACGACAGGAGGTTTTGTTCGCTGTTGGTGACATGGTTTGGTTGTCCTCTAGGAATCTGCGGTTGAGGATTCCTTCTAAGAAATTGGGTCCCAAGTTTGTAGGGCCCTTTAAGGTGCTTCAGGTTGTCAACCAATCTGCTGTTAGGTTGGAGGTTCCTACCTCCTGGAGAATTAATCCGGTCTTTCATGTCTCTCTGTTAAAAAAAGCTGTTGTGTCGGATGGTGACGCCTCTGCCTCTGTTCCTCCGGTGGTGGAGGACGGGGAATATGAAATTTCTCGCATCCTTGACTCTAGACGGTATAGAGGTAGTTTGCAGTATCTTGTGGCCTGGAAAGGTTTCGGACCCGAGGATAACTCTTGGGTGAGGTCAGATGATGTTTCCGCGTCCAGACTTATCAGAGCGTTTCACAGGAGATTTCCTGATAAGCCTGGTCCTAGGGGATCCGGAGGATCCTCTTAGAAGGGGGGGTACTGTTAGAACCTTGCTGTTAGTTTTTTTTTCCTTTGCTGGTCACATGACCTTGTTGGCCTATTTAATCCTGCTCCGCCCTTCTGGCTTTGCTGGACTTCATTGTATATCTACTTTCTAGCTAGCCTGTGCTCTGTATCTAACTCTGTTAGTTTGCTTGGTCTACGGACCTCTATGTTCTATCTATTTTGTTTGTTCGTCTGTCTGCTACTATTTCTGTTAGGAGGTGTCCCATATTCCTCCCAGTCCTTAGTACTTGTAGGGATTCCCTCCCCACATCTATAGGTCTTCGTACAGACTAGATTAGGACTTTAGCAGGTCTGATCACAGGATCAGGTTCCCTGTTACATCGTAGGGATTCAGCTGAGTCTTATAGTAGGGACAGATCTCCTCTCTTTCCTTAGCTTTGGTAGCAGAACATAACAGCTACATAAGTTGGACGACCAGTGGGAAAGGGAACCCTACACCGTACTGCAGTCTGACCACGACAACCCAAAGGTGTGCATAATCACCAAGGACGGAGGAGAAACCACTAGTGTCGTCTCCAGGGACCACCTCAAAAGATGCCCCGAGCAACTCCGTAGTGCAGAAGAGGATCAGAGTGACCTTGAACCCGAAGAGGACAAGGAAGAAATTATCAGCACCATTCTCGGAGAGTTCCCTCAGTCCTGGACTCACATAAATGATGCCATAGTGGTACCCGTCCTGCATTTCCTGCAACTGGCACAGCAACAACCAACACCAGAGCCGGAAGGTGAAGAGGAGCAAGCGGTTCCAGAGGCAGAAGAGCCTGTACCAGCAGCTCAGGAGAGTCAACCCTCTGCTGACAGTGAGCCTGCCATGCCTGCGGTAAGCCAAAGGACCCGCAGACAGCTGCCTGCCCTACCTGTATACCCAGCTGGTAGCTGTACCCCTAACGCTAGTGGGGAAAGCCAGGTCAGTCCATCACCAGACAGTGGGCTACGTAGATCAATCAGGAGCACAAAGGGGCAGATACTCGCTCGCTGGAAAATATAGAGCGCGCTAAAATTGTAAATAACCCTGTTTCCAAATGTTGAATTGTTTGCCAAGTTACATGCGTGATTAGTAATTCTGTGCTTCAGTTTCTTGCAGCTACCGTAAGGACTCAAAGGTTATGGTCTTTTATAACCGGGACCTTGTATGGACTGCGTTCGGAGCCTAACCCAGGAATGAACTAAGACTGTAAAGGACTTGGGGTAGGACAGACCCCCACCTGGTTAAGGCTTCCCGTTGTGCTGGTGATATGGACACCCGGTCACAGGCCACACTGTGACCTTAAGAACTCAATCTGTGCATCGTCTGTCTGTTAATGTTTTATGGTTATGCATATTGTCTTTGTTTATTGTTTAGTCCCGGAGTACTAAATTGCACTAGGGGGGAATGTGTCACCCTGGCCTGGATGCCACAAGTGTAAATAAAGCTGTGTCTGAGAGCAAGGGGAAGGTTCTCTAGTCAGGGGAACATTAGCATGCAATGCCTCCTGTCTCAGGCCAGTAGGGGGAGCTGGCTGCCCCTATAAAAGCTGGCACTGGGGGCAGGGTTAGTGAGCACTGGATGACCTGTCTCAGCATTGAGACATCTCCTGGAGCAGAGCAGGGACGGAAAGTTGTATTGCACCTAAGAGGAAGTGTGGCAGGAGGAGAGCCACAAGCCAGAGACAAGAGGCGAAGTGAGCCTGTCTTGGCAGATAAAGGACTTAATTTACAAGACTTTGGTGTCTGAGGCTGGGAGGGTTCCACATCCCCCAGCAGATAACCAGTCCGCAGGGGATTGTATATTACTTGGCCTAAGAAGCCTGGAGGCCCTGCCACAACAGAAGGGACCAGCAAAGCCGTACAAGGCTGGGAGCAGAAAGGAACCCACGTCGCAGGTCATACAGGCAAGAATACACGGAGAGCTCGGAAACGTGGGCTGTTACCCTATAAGGAGGAGATAGCCAGAAGGAGCGCAGAAAGCACGGTAGGCCTACACCCTCACCCTGACCAGGGCCAATTTCCCCGTTGCTCTCAGACATCCAGGTCCCCTCCTAGCCGGGACTGTTTGTGGGTCAATTTACCTGTTCTAGTAAAGACCCTGGACTGCAATCTGTTGTCTGTGTGCTCCTTGCTCCTCCAGCACTATCAGCACTGGGACTCTCACAACCATCACTCCCACCATCCACTACACTGCCCTGGGGCCGCACTCTTCCCGTGGGGAGTCACACCATCCCAGCTGCATACATCATCAGCCCCAGCGGTCTGCCTTGCAGCGGCGGTTCCTAATGACCGCAATCCACGGGTGGCGTAGTCGGACATAATCAACAGCACATAACGGACTACCACTGGCCTGACCACCCTGAGCCACGGAACCGGGTTGCCACTACTACTCCCATTGTTCCCCTATTGCCGGGATCCGAGTGCCCCACGGCCCAGGGGGCGAGTCACTGACATAATACAATAAACCTATAATGATAAAATAGCTATCCCATTGCCAACTTCTGCTGTTCCAAAGCTGCATTATTGAAGTTTTCAAAAGAGAGGGCCTGAAGGGAAGTTTAAAAGTTTTTCTTCTTACAGCAGACTAATAATTTTCACCTTCCATAGTGTTCTATTAATTTTCACCTATTCTTGTAAGAAAATGTGTATTTTCTGTGTCTTTTTATGAATATGTAATGAGTACAGAATTTTGAATAAATTATCACTATGATATATCAGTCAATCAAACCAGTATAGTGAAGGACATAAAGTAACAATCCTTTTTTTTTTTTCTAAAGAACATCTTTTTTGGTGGCTTTAGGGAGTTAACAAACGTTGTTGACCTTGTTTCATGTGTCTATAATGATCTCTCTACGTATTTATGCAAAGTTTCACACTCAAAATTGATATTAGCTAAAGATGGCCTGATCTTTTGAAATTCAAACTTGACAAATTTTCCCCCAAAATTCAATTTGAGGCAAATAAATTCCTGCAAATTGCATAATTAAGATGTTTCTAATTGCCTTGAAAATATGCATGAAACACTGTGAACTCCCCATGGAGTCAATCGAAGTTTTGATTTCTGCAATGCAAACACAGCCTTTTTAATTTTCAATTTACTAAACCTCTCTAAGGGCAAATTCCTATTTCATATATTTAACAACACACTGTACTGTAGTATGAGACTTTTTAGGCTGCCTAAATTGTATAAATGATCTAAAAATTATCCCCTTTTGGTGGGGCAGATGCATGCATGCATTGCAGTTGTTTATAGACAAGTATGATTGAGTACAACAATTTTCCCTGTTTGCGGAGTATAAAGAACTTTGCACTTTGCTAAATGAAGAAACCATAGCTTTTTATAAGCCATCGAAAAATGACCCCTTTAATTAGGGAGATAAAACAGGTATACTACACTGTTTTGAACGTGGAGAAGTTATGGCTTATTGACACCAAGCCTTTTCAAAAATTAGCCCTATTTTTAAAGCTATTTCATGAGGGCACAAAAACATAATAGTATTTTTCCCAGCATCAGTAATACTGTGTAGCACTATAAAACAGTGGGCAGTTAGAAGGTCTGTGGTGGCGTGATTGCAATGGCTGTGGCAGGAGCAGCATGGTAGCAAGTTAGGACGAAACAAGCAAGGAAATACTTGGCAGTTTAGGGCCAGCATTGGCAGCACTGCCAGCCGCAGTACAGTCTAGCACTATGGAACACAGTAGGCAGCCAGGAGGTGTCTGGCTGGTGTGGCTGTTCAGTGTCTGTGGCAGGAACAGCATAGTACAGAGTTTAGTCAAGGCAGGCAAGAAAATGCTTGGCAGTTTAGGATCAGCAATGGCAACCTTGAAAGCAGCAGATGTATAGATGACATGATGGACAAGGAGTAGATGCCCAGCAGAGTGTGGTTCACCGGCATTGACCGCAGCAGAATGGTGTAGCTGTCAGTCAAAAGACAGACAGGTGGTGTGGCCAATTTAATTATTGGCATTAGTCAATGGTGCATGAAAGTCTGCACTGAGCCATGCCTGGTTCACTTTGACAAATGTTAGGTTTTCCATGCTTGTAGTGGATAATCTAGTCTGCTTTGGTGTGACTTATCCACCTGTCATGCTGGACGTCCTCTCTGATATAACACTGGAGGCTGGATATGAGAGTACACCAATATGAAACTGGGACAGTTCTTGCCACTGGTCCAATTTGTTCACCTTGAAATCCATTGGATCAAGGCTCAGGGTATCTGCTTGAAAAAGGACACAGTAAGCATACGACTGAACCTGGCTCTTCAGGTGGTACAATTCTATTTGCTGAAGTGCATCAATTTTCGCATCGGTTGAAAAACTATCTGGTACATCATGTGATATGTATTGTAATTGGTGCCGCGGCCTCGGTTATTTGTAAAATTATTTATTTTGTGAAATAATATTGCACTTATGGAATTCAAATAATTTAGGTTTGAAAATTTTAAACAGTTTAACCCTTTTTGATATTTTTTCTCTCTCTGACCTGCCTTGCTCAGGGGCCAAACATGTGGGAAATTGTTGACTCTGTAGGAAGTGCATAGTGGTTACCTGGTCATTCATGTGGTTGGCAACCATTCACTGTGCAAAGTTTTCACTGTTTAGGGAACACAGCTTTTTCTGGTAATACGCTAATTCCCTGCCCCAAAATTTGCTAATTATTTTAGAAAAAATGTATCATTTTTCAAAAGAAAATTTTTCCTAAGGAATTTAAAGAATTTTGGTTTGATAATTTTAAAAATTTAGCCCCGTATGACTTGTTCTGTGCAGATGTCGCTTATGCAGAGAAATGTTGACTTTGCATGGAGAACCTAGTGGTCACCTGTTCATACATGAAGTTTGCAACCGACCACTGTGTAAAAGATTGCCTGATTAGGATCCTCACTCCAGCTGATGGTGTCGCTGTTAGAGGCTACATCATCCTGCTGTAATGAGGGATGGTACATATACTCCTTTACGCCCTGCTCTTCCTCCTTGCTAATGCGCTTTCCAGAGTTGCAGTGAAAGCCAAATGTAACTTGCGTTTGGTACTACTACTCCAGAGACAGTTTCTGCCAGCACTACTGGTGGTGTTAGAGCTGTTGCTATTAGCAATAACATTTTTATCCATTATAATTTTATTTATAGCCCTGCCATGTCCATGCCTTTTGCCATGTTTGTGTTTATCATACATTTTGTACAAAAGTATAACATTTAATTTATCGATGAACTTTGTTAACACAGGTTAGAAAAATTGGCGTTCACACAGTTGAAGATGCAAGGTGCAAGCGGAAGGAGGTTCTTGGCCCCTGGGACTTCTAGTCAGGAATTTCACCACTCACTCTTAGTTCAAATGCAAACTTTTTTATTTAATTTCTATGTAGGTAAATGGACATATGTTCACAAAAGCCTTAAGGTGCAGGATTTTAAAGCGACATAAGTTACTTTTCTACCCAGTCCCGGTTCTTATTCGCTCTGGAGAGAGAAAATGAACATATCGTCAGTGACAACACACAAAGGCAACATATACAAGCAATATATACAGAAACCAAAGTGTGATAAACATGGTCAAGGGTATGAGAGCAGCAGTATACAGCAATCAGCGTTTGTTACATTGTGGTTACATTGCTATAAATCCAAGATCCTGGTCAGTTTTAAATGTACATTACTTGAACAGTGATATACAAGGCACCATGCTGCATGATACTCATATATCTATATGGAAATAAGCCACTCAGATGCATGATGATGTTGCAGTTCATGATGGTATGAGGCCAACGTGGGAAGGCGTCTTAGGGTAAAAAGTTAAGGATCATACTTAAGGTGATAGTGTGGGGTGGCCCGATGGTGGGGATAAATGTGGACCAAGCATTAAATAAAGGTCAGTACCTCGATATATGGAGCATGTCCTTTAAGAAACTGTTGAGCACGTGTGGACCCTACCGGAGTGAGGCAATCTGAAGAAAGAAGGTGTAACCTGGAAAGGTAGAGAAATAAATGAAGTGGTTAGGGTAGAAGAGGAGATCCAGAAGTGATCCCCTAGCATGGTGCTAAGCTGAATACCTGTTCTGAATGGTGTGAAAGGCACTCCTTCACCTATGTCTTGTCTGAAGTTGTGCTGTGTGGCCATCTCTGTGGTCATTTTATAAACGGCAGCAGGGAGCATGGTGTACTAAGCCACGCTCCAAACAGGAGCTCCACGTGTGTCATGGTGCCGGGGCTGTGGGCGTGTAGCAGGGAAAACTCCATCAGTAACAAGGGCAGTATGGTCGAGGGGTGTTCAGTATTTTATCTAGATCTATATTAAAACAGGTATTCCAAAAAAAAAATTATAAAAAATTTGATATTCCACAGATCGATCCAACATCACTACTAGTGAATTTTGCTATGATTAAAAGTAAAAACTTGCCTCTGTAAGTAGAAAACCGTTATCCCCTAGTCATCAGTGTGGTACAGTACACTGGGCCAGTCACCAAATCATGATTTAATAAAACGCCCATTCCCTTTTATTGAACGCTCCTGTGTAGTGACGTCAGCACTGAGATCTTTGAAATCCAGAGCATACATTTGCTGGATCCCAGTTCAGAATGCCTCTGTCATGTGCAGGGAGCCAAGGTGTATACACCTTAACCTCACTAAGCTCGCGGCCCATGACAGAGGCGTTCTTAGCCCGAATCATACAAGTGTATGCACTGGACTTCAAAGGCATCAACGCTGATGTTACCAGACTGGAGCGATCAATCAAAGAGAATGGGTGTTTTTTCAAACCATGACTTGATGATTTGATGATTCGGCTAGTGTATCATAACACTGCTATGACTATGCTATGAGTTGGACAATGATTTTCCAATTACAGAAGCACATTTATGCTTTATTGCTCAAGCAAAACTATTACATATATAGTTTTTCAACAAATAATCATTGTAATTATCATGTAATTGCCTGCAGGAGCATGGGTCTAGCTTAATAGGCAATTTTCTGATGTCAGGTTCCTTCTAACCTTAGTGTTTTTTTATTTGCAAAGAAAACAATTGTTAAAAATGAGTCTCCGAGGGTAATATAGCAAGAAGGATATGTTTGAAATACATGCATTTATGTGTTACTATAATCATTTGCTTTTTTGTAACTTTGATTGCTTTTGAGATCTACTGCCTTTCCTCCTTTCCTTCCGTTTTGTCTGCTGACTGGCAGATGCCTGTTTATACAAGGAGAAATAACCCTAATAATTTCAAGAATTGTAGGTCATTAATAACATACCCTTGCAGGATACCAACGAATCGATAATGAGGCTTGAGAATTGTAGTATTGGTAATCAAATACTTTCAAGTTTCAAAGCAAGTGAAGACCACGCTGTTACATTTCCACTCATACGTTGCAATAAACAAGAGAGCGATATTTTCTGCTATTGTATTTAGCACACAGAGGATTGTTCATCCTGGATTTAATTGTTACAAACTCTTAAATGAGAGCTAGACTAGATTATTAATGTTTTTTCAGCCTTCGAATGAAAAGATTTTTTCCATTCACTGAAAACAAACAGATATACACGTGATGTACAATAAGTTGATTGATAAATATATGTATATTTGTTTCTTAAAGTGATAATTTTCATTTCATACAACTAAATAAAACTGTCTTTTCCTGTTAGACAACGTAAAGCTTTCCCTGATCTGTGAGTCTGTCTTCCGCTAAATAATAAATCCTCATTATTGTATACTGTAAATGTGGGTGCATGCATTTTCTTGTGGAGAGCAGTAAATCTTATTGTTTGATACAAAGTGGTGATGACTTCGATGCAAATTACCTTTTTTAAGCAATAAGGCAGTATTCAAGCCATTGGGATTTCAGTAGCAATTCTTACACATTTATCTTCGTTACTGTAGAAAATTCTCTTTTAAGAGAAAGATTCCATTTGTGTAAATGAACACTAGGTTCTTCTTTAAGCCAGTTGTGTAGTCTTTTTGTCATGAAAAAGAAATGATTTTTAGATAAAACTGGAACCCCTCCATGTACTCCAATATATATCATACATCATACAGTACAACAAATCAATCACTCATGTTACCTGCATCTTGAAAACATATTCAGAATCCAACCTTTTCTCACCTTTGAAACTGCAAAAACTCTTACTTTCTCTCGTATTCATTCTCGTCTGAACTACTGCAACTCTTTACTGATTGGTCTCCCACTAACCAAACTATCTCCTCTCCAATACATCCTGAATACAGCAGCCAGGGTTGTATTTCTGTCCAGCCGCTTCACCGATGCCTCCTTGTGCCAGTCATTGCACTGGTTGCCCATTCGCTACACAATTCAATACAAACTTCTCTCTCATATACAAAGCTCTCCACATTTGTACACCACCTCTATCTCCTCCCTCATCTCTGTCTATAACCCTGTTCTCTCCCTCATTTTTCCCAATGATTTATGCTAGCAGTGTACAGTTAGTGTGAACTCTATACTTATACTGACTATTCCTGAAAGCTGAAATATATTTTCTACCAAGATAAAGTAAAGTATGTGACCCAGCCATAATATCAGGGTCTCTAGCATTACTTCATATTGCCCACAGAGAGGTAATCATAAGCCTGATGCCTTTTAAAAATAAGCAATTTAACAATCGTCACATACTATACACAAGCATACCATTGACACTTACGTGTGCTACATTTGATAGCCTATTTATCTGCTGTAGATCAGCGCTGTTTGTAATGTTGTCCTTGTTGCTGGACTATGTAAAGCCATGATATCTGGCCTTTCTGAACTTGTTGTCCCAGGGACCGATGAGAGCAAACCACTTCAGGCATCAGGAGGCAAAATGCTCCATGACACAGGCGGAACGTTTGCACACACTTTAATCAGCCCCGAGTCCTTGACGTGAGGCAGCCTTCTCTCTGCAGTGCTCATCTGCGATATCTCTGCCGGGGTCCAGTTCAGATTACTCTCTTGCTTTTCTGGTCATCAGAGTCATTAAATTTTAGCTCCTCTTTAATTTATACTGCTGTGCTATGCTTGGTAGAAGATTCCTCATCAGGCAAAGGAGATCCCTCCCTTGATGATGCTGGACTAGATTTGGAGGAGTATCTGTCCTCATCAGCACTTGCATTTTGGGAGTTCCTTTCATTTTCTACCTCTTCATTCTCCTCTTCTTCTTCCACCTCATAGTATATGAGATGCAGGTGGTTTGGCGCGTCTTCTTTTCTGATCTTCTCAGATATCGAGTCCATCACCTAGTCTAGTGCGACTATATTTTTATGTCTTTGTGTTGATAGGAATATTCAAATTTGGTCTGAGAATAGGAGATAGGCGAAGTAATGTAAAAAATGAAATGATACCATATATGAAAGAAAGAGACCATCTTCAAATGGTTCTTACCCCTTTTTGCTCAGGAACAATTAAATGTGTGCACTTCTTATTAAGATACAGTTCACAGTCCCCACCATAAAATGTTATCAGTGCCCAAAGGGCATTTCTATCATCAGGCGAAACCTAACAAGAAAAACAAAAATGATGAGAGTAATAGACAATCTTAAATCATAACGCAGATCTATATGTCTAAAATTACTCACAAATTACATCTCATGGTAAAGGTTCTCATCTCCTGAAGCAGAAGAGCACCACTTCTCTGCCTCCTGCTTGCCAGGGGTGATGTGCTCCTGCTTGTCACAGCTTGGACCAGCGGCATCTTCTCACCACAGGTCTGAACTGTCTGTTCTCCAAGAGGAGGCAGCTTTGCCTTTGCAGTATCAGTGGACTGCAGGGGCGCAGTCTTGTCAGATCCAGACAGTTTCAAAGCAAAGCTTTCAAGTGCTCTTGAGAAGAGCTTGTAAGAACCGTGTTTCTTGACAGGTTGCAGCAGTGTCCAGTTACCTAGGCAATGAGCAGTACACAATATAATGAAAAATCCTTATGTTCTTCAAAAAGAGAACATTTTTAATACATAAATGACAAGGTTGCTTGTATTTCTAGCCGTTTGTGATGGGAATACCCCTTTAACATATACTTCTGGCAAAGTGCGTGAATGCATTTCTCACTTCACCTTATTCATGGACCAGTCCCTTTTACAGAGGGAGACTAGTACCACCCACTTGTCAATTTATATATAAATATTCAGAAGAAGTAACAGAGGAACAGCACAATGCAGAGTTTCAAGGTAAGATGTTCCAAAATAATTACTCCATTGGGAATATATATATATATATATATATCTATAGATATAAATGCATGTATATCTATATATAGATATATATATGTATATAGACTTGTGAATCCTCCCAGCGCATGCACTGTGTACTGTGAGGATTCGCTGCTGTCTGCTCCGAAAATGACGGGCAAGTATGGGATATGCACACCCCCGGGCAGAATCCGAGCGTGTATATATTCCCATTAGTATATGTTATATATATTGTGGTAGATCGATTCACTCGGCTGCTTAAAGAGGTAGTCACAGGAACACTATCCCTCTAAGTTTTCAATTGGTTTATTAAAAATGTACTGCATAAACCCATCCAAAATTAGGTTAATGAGCACGCTCATTCTCCCATAAGGGGAAAACAAAATAGCACACAGTACAGTCTGTGTGGCTGTGGGGATCTGCCCGCTCAGGGGAAGAACAACAAGGTTCAGTTCTCTTTAACATGAGTACAGCTCTGGAGATCTCTTGATCTCTTCTCCAGACACACTGAAGATTGAATGAGTCCAAAGGCTCCATATTTACCTCCTGGACCGCACCCTGGGGTGGAAATATGGTGAACATTCTCCCTCCCACTTCAGCTGTCCAAAACAAAACTATAAAAACTTATAGGAAGCAAGTATATATACATTTCTAAGTGTGAAATCAGGGGACGTAAAGCATTAGAAACAAATGCCGACATCACCTACTTTTACAATAAGAATATCAAAGACCTCTCGAGCCTCCCCAGCCTCCGGATTGTCGTCATCGTCCGCAATAATGTGTGTAGCTAAAAGGTTATAGGACACTTCATTGTCCTTTCCAACCTTCAGCATCTGAACAACCTGTAAAGTAAGGTTAATAGATGAGTTACAGGAACCTAAAGCCCAGCTTTAAAATAAGTCAGGCCCAGGAACATATTAGAAATGAACATGGGGGACAGACATATCAGAGGCTTCAATTGTACAAGTTTTATTGCAAACAATTGGATTTTATTCTCTAGATTTTTTCAATCGATATTTTATTTTCAGATGGACGACATCATGTGGCTATAGCGTGTAACATGGATATAGCCAACTACCAGCCTATATGACTTTTGGTTGAGGCTTGAAATATATAATGCGAAGACACTTGTGGCAAAATTGTTGCAAAACCTGTGGAAAAGTGTTCACTTTTTGGCTCATGGGTCCGTTTTTAAGATCAGTATGGCATCAGTTTATCTCACATGGGAAAACAAATAACTCACAGAGGTTTTCCAAGCATCAGTAAAATCCCTGAGATCCGCATGATGGTTATTTCTTGTTTTTCTTTTTTGAAAGACCCATTCACCCATTTAGTCCACAAATCGGACATTTTTGAGGACATGAGAAAAAAAAACACAGAACATATATGTAAAACTTGGATGAGGCCTAACAGAGGATCCTTTAACTGTGTTATACTTTTCCAGGTTTGATGTGGATTTTGGCTTGAATTCTTCCCAAAAATCTACACTAAACTCCACTTCGAAAACAGGAAATAGGGGGGCGTCAAAAACTCTATTAAAGGGACTATGTCAGCAAAGAATGACTGATCAAACCAAGCACAGACGCTCGTAGCTTCACGGCGGGGCCAATCATTTATATACACCTTCCCCCCTGCTTGTTTTGCCTCAATCTCCACCCTCCATTCTTTGATTGACAGCTCTAGCTTCATAGAGCCAGAGAAGGGAGGAGATAGATGGAAACCAAGCAGGTGGGAAGGTGTATATAATTGATCGGTCCCATCATGATGCACCTGTGCTTGGTTTGAACAGTCATTCCGAGCTGACAGTCCCCTTAAAACTTAGTGTATGTGCACTCAACGTCTATCAGACACCGACTGACCGCTGAGTCATTGAAGCAAAAGACACGTCAGGAAAATACCGGCAGTGCTTTCCCTGAAGTGTCTTGTCGTGACATCTTCTTGGCCATTTTTGGGGGGGATTCTTTTTCTTAACTGTAGATATAAACTAACGGAAGCCGCCTGAAGAACGGACCGGTCACCTCCCCTCCTATACACCCACACGCCCGCCCTCATCAGCGTGTAATACTGTGTTTTTTCATAAGAATTAAACTCATTTGTCACCACCCGACTGTTTATATGATAATCAATCAACACTTAAGATGATACTGATTAGAGTTTGTAAATCTTAAAACCTTTCAACAAAAAAAATTATACTTACGTTTGTTTTATTCTGCTGTTGTGCTGCCGAAGCAGCAGACAAATGCTCTTAGGAGCCTAGTGTTTAGAATGGAGAGAAAAGGACGGGAAGGTTAATGAGATTGGAAAATGGGAACTGAAAAGGGAAATGCTTTTCTCTCACTATGGGACATATAGATACACACTTAAATATATTGGCTTCTTCCAAAAAATATATACAATATAGTACAAAGATATAAAGGGAAGACACAAAGTATATCTACCCCTGATATTATGAGCCTTAGTCTAACAACATGTCACATACAACAATGGGGGAAGCTTTTCCTTACTTTGGTGGACGGCTGACTTTTTCTTTATTATCACTTCTGCTGCTGGAGAAATAGAAGAAATAATCATAAATAAATACTATGTAAAATAATAATCAAAAACAAATCCTAGTCCCATAGGGACACAGACAATAAACATAATGTATGACCTGTTTTATATACTTCACCACATGATATAGGTAGGTGCCATTGCTAATTATTAGCTCATTGTATAAATATCACATTCACATGCACTTGTAAGGGGACTGATCCTCTGCCTGTGTAACTACCAGGACACATCAGTGTATAATTTTGCATCTAGAAGATAGCAATTAGGATATAAGGGCACTTTTATTTGTGGGAAGGGTTAAAAAGCTGCATGTTTTTGACATTGGTCCTACTCGTTCTTCGAAGCCATTTTGGTTTCCACCATTTACGTTTGTGTCTTAAAAAATCCAAACAAACAAATTGAGACCCAGACAGTTCACATTATCATCCTGATCAGTCTATGAGGATATATACAGTGATATTGTCCCGTGTAATGTCCTGCGCTAATGTGACAATATGACGTCATCGTTCACAAGTCCAAGGTTCCAATGGAGTAAATTCCGCCATGATTGCTCTTATTACTTACGGGATTGGCTCTGTGTCGGCCCACGCTGTCTTTATGTCATATCTATAATAAAAATTAAGTTTTCATTAGAAACAGAGATACTTAGAAAATATCAGAAAATATCCTCTGTATAGTGTGTCTCCTAAATAAATGCAATGACTGACATAGTAGCAATCAGAGGTGCAGTTATAGAGCGTCAGAAGATAAAAAGCAGATAACCAACAATGGACTCCATGAACTTTACTTCTATCTATGTCAGAACCTTTACATCCGCAAGTGAAAACTTGAGAACAAACGTCTGGAGGGTTTCTGATCTCACTGGTCTTATATTTTTGGACTCTGCCAGCATCAGTTATCATTATGTATAGTATATGCCGCCATGTTGTATCCAGAGATGTGACACTCGAGTACACAGTGGGCCAAGATTAAGCGCTTGGACAAAGTTGTGGCACAACCTTGATATTTATAACTTTAATTGCGGCAGAAATTCTCCCTCCTCTTCCTCACTACTGGACACATAGCATAGATTACATGCAGTAATAAATAAATCTCATAAATGAACATTCTTGTAATCACTCTTTTAAAGGGAGAGTTACAGTGGGTTCATACGATGCAACAATGGTGCATTTTCTGTTGTGTTTTTCCAAAACCAAAGGAAAACTGCTGCGTTTTGGAAATACTTGACAAAAACATGCACTGTGATCACATTGTGTGAACCCACCTTTGTGTGGATAAATACACCGTTCATGAATAGGTGTAAGATTTTGCTGACAAATTCAGAATTTTACAGGGTAGTGCACAGTACTGCACAGCTCCAGCAGGTGGCGCTTTTAAGACTAAGAACAGTGTATATGATGTAGTAACTAGCGACACATCCTAGTGCAATGATGACATCACGCTGCAGGCGCTAGGAGTGAGAGTGTAAGACAAAGCACTACAGGAGCCTTCTCCTTCTCTGGCCAAAGAGGTCTGCACAAGTACAAAGCCTAAGTCAGTCATCGTGAGCTTCAGGTGATTACATGGGGGAATTAAGGCACTGAACAGAAATAAAAGGCAGAATTAAAGGGGCAATAAATGCCAAACTGATACAAAAATCATCGCCTCCTTAGTGGCCAGTTACCAATTAATGTTTCTTTATTCCTCTGTGCCATTTGGGTGCTATATGAGCAATAAACTGGAAATGGTCATCCAGAAGGGCACTAAAGGGGCAAATGGGTACATAGGAGTCATGGATTTCTGTGACCGTATTCCATTTATTGCTCCTTTTGTGACCTTATGTCCATTATATAATTTCTCCACAACTGACATTCATTGACCCCATTATAGAGGAAGAACCACAGACATGTATATTGTAAGATGGCAGTCGGACAGGTCCTCAAGGAGAGATATGTATCATCGAGGTTGGTAGCCTCAGTGATGTAAGCCCGGAATGGCAGGCTCCAGCACATATAGTGCTGAGAGAGTTAATAGTGTGTGTTCAGGGCCGGGTTTACAAGCAGTCAGAGAGATGGGTGTCCAGATATCCCCACTCTTGCACATGGTATGGCAGATATAAAGAAATCCTGCTGTATCATTAGTATTGTGAGTGCAAGGTGAAGAGACCTTTCTTGTGTGGCTCAGTCTCTGCTAGCGACTGAGTGAAGCTCGTGTGAGCTGGACTATTTATTTCCCGTTTTGGTGTTGTTTTACCTTTTGTACCCATAAGAGGCAGTTTTTGTTTGTTAAGCTGGACGGTTTATGGACATTTAATAAACCGCACGTTTGTTTTGAACCAACGAATCGGACCCCTGTGTGCACCAGCGTCTACCTGAGAGCTGATCCCTTACAATATGTACAGCCATGTTTTATATCATCCCCAGCCTCCACCTTGTAACACATACAGTAACAGATAATAATAATCTGTTAATAAATCTAATATTGACTATTGTTGTAGTGGGTCGGGTAGTGTGGTGGGTAGTGTTGTTGGGGTGCCGATCGGTTATTATTACAGTCGGGAACCTTCTGGAGGCCTCCATGTCTGCCATGTGAAATCTACTATAAACCTCAGCCTGAGCCCTCCTCAGTCTGTACCCAGCTGTAACAGTCAGTTATCAGTCACAATTACCCATATACAATCGTATACAATCCATTATATGTCTATGTCTCATTATCTCTTTACTTACGGTTTGATGTCGTCTTCTATGTCTTCTATTTTGAATACCTCTATCATGGTGGTCTCTTCCTCACTAAATAACAGAACCAATTGTAGGAGAGGGTTAGAGCGTGTACACACAGCCTCCACCTTGTTAGACATACAGTAACAGATAATATGCATTAACTCTCTAATAAATGACTATTGTTTGTTGATTTTTTTCTTCAGTCTGATTATTGCTGAGGAAAAACTAGCAGAACAGCACTGACTCATTGAATACCATTTGTCAAGAGTGCAATGCGATGTTTTCTGGTATTAAACGCCACTGTGAGCGAGACCTAAGTGTAACAACATGTCACATACAACAATGGGGGAAGCTTTTACTTACTTTGGTTCGGGGCCGACTTTTCCTTTTTTATCACTTCCGCTGCTGGAGAAATAGAAGAAATGATCACGAATAAATAAAATGTAAAATAATAATCAGGAACAAATCCTAGTCCCATAGGGACACAGACAATAAACATAAATATCACATTCACATGCACTTATAAGAGGACTGATCTTCTGCCTGTGTAACTACCAGGACAAATCGTTATACAATTTTGCATCTAGAAGACAGCAATTAGGACATAAGGGCACGTCCATTTGTGGGAAGGGTTAAAATACCTACATGTTTTTGACGTGGGTCTTGCTCGTTCTTCGAAGCCATTTTGGTTTCCACCATTTACGTTTGTGCCTTGAAAAATCCAAACAAACAAATTGAGACCCACACAGTTCACATTATCATCCTGATCAGTCTATGAGGATATATACAGTGATATTGTCCCGTTTAATGTCCTGCGCTAATGTGACAATATGATGCCATCGTTCACAAGTCCAAGGTTCCAATGGAGTAAATTCCGCCATGATTGCTCTTATTACTTACGGGATTGGCTCTGTGTCGGCCCACGCTGTCTTTATTTCATGTCTATAATAAAAATAAAGTTTTCATTAAAAACAGAGATACTTAGAAAATATCAGAAAATATCATCTGTATAGTGTGTCTCCTAAATAAATGCAATGGCTGACATAGTAACAATTAGGTTATAGAGAGTCGGTAGATAAAAAACAGATAACCAACAATGGACTCCATGAACTTTACTTCTATCTATGTTAGAACCTTTTCTATACACATGTGAAAACTTCATAACAAATGACTGGAGGGTTTCTGATCTCACTGCTCTTATGTTTTTGGACTCTTCCAATATCAGTTATCATTATGTATAGTATATGCCGCCATGTTGTATCTAGGGATGTCAAACTCATGTATAGTGTTGAGCCACCCCCGTAGTGTTCGAGTTCGGTTCGGTTCGTCGAACACCCGTGTGTTCGCCGAACTGTTCGTCGAACACCTTCAAATACCGTTAAAACCAATGTCAGGCAAACAAAAACACATAGAAACACATAGAAAACACCTTCAAAGGTGTCCAAAAGCTGACAAACTGCTCAGAAGACACAACTAACACATGGAAAAGTGACAAGTACATATAGTCATGCGAAAAGAAAAGAGGTGGAGGAGTAAAAGGAGGGGGAGACACAGATATAGGCATGTCATGCCCTTCTAAAATCCAAAAAGTGAGAAGCCGACACGTTCAGTCCGCTCCTGCCCGTGCCACCTCCGTGTCGCCGGGTTTGTGCCAGAGCCGCGGTGAACCCTGACGGCCAGCCCTCCTCTGCCAATACTGGTGCCTGTCCACTGGTGGGTCGAGCGAGCCCCCCTGTGGTGGAGGCAGCTCTAAGCTTTTTAATTTAAATTGTCTCTCTAATTTGAATAAATACACTTTAAATCCATTTACAAGGATCTATTGGAGGGCAAGTCTCATGCCAGCAGCCGCGTAATTCCAGCTCCAGTAGCGTCCACTAAAGCTGCTGCAGTTAAAAAGCTTTTATAAGGATCGAGCTCGGCTGTCCACCGCAAGGCATCCTACTGCCAGTCCGAGCCCCTATGCCTTGGGGTGCCTCCTGATGCTCTTCACTGAGTATCCCGTGGTCCCGAAGCATTTCCTTTGAAAAAATGAAGTGTCCAAACTACAGGTGGTGTAGCTTGCTTAACAGCCGGGATAATCCGCTGACTAGCAGACCCTGCTACTAGGCACAAAGTATTTCCTGGGCTAGATGCAGTTAAAAATTTGTAATTAACTACTCTCGTTGGATGCTGAGAAAGCATTCCATAGAGTCTCCTGGCACGCCATATATGATTCTCTTAAAAAGCTTGGGGTAGGGGTCTAGGGGACCCTTTTATAGCCAAAATCATGGCCCTGTATCGCAATACGTCACCTAGGCTGAAGATAAATGGAACTGTAGCACCCTGAGGGCTCGGTTGCTACAGAGGTATTGCACCTCACCCAGAGGTGTGATATCTCACTCTCAGGTAAGGATGTAGTGTGGATCAGGACCCGACACCTGCATGCATTACACCACATTGCCGTGGGGCAGGGCGACCAATATGCCCCTGAGATGGGCACGACAGTCCCTGTCCCTGGCTGGAGTGGGGGGAGGGAACACTGAGGAAGGGGAACCCTGTAGTGCAGGAGCAGGGAGGAAGCAGTTCCTGGGTGCATTGAGAAGGGAGTATAAAAGGTGGGCACCATCTTAGTTTAGTGCAGAGAAGTCTGAGCAGAAGTGGCAGGGAGCAGGGGCTCTGCATGAGCTCTGCTCCGGAGGCGGGCCTAGTAACAGAGGCCCAGGCCTGGAAGAGGGAGAAGGAAGGAAGAGGAGCGGAGAAGGCTCCAGGAATGAGGAACGAAGGGATCTCAGGGGTGCGGACGGGCGAGTCGCCACCGCACGCCCGAATCCACCTGCGTGGAGGGGTCAGGCCAAAGGGGGAGACCGGTCCCCGAAACTAGTGGAGGCAGGAAACGACCCTCAGCTAGAAACAGGAGGCTGTGACATTTTATGTGGCGCAGCCCCTCGCTACACCCGCTAGGAAGGCACCACATAGGGTCAGGGAAACTGGCGCCAAGTTTACCAAGAGGAGGCCCGAGGCAGCCGGACAGAAGGGTTGGTAAGAAAGGCCAGACAAAGGACACACAAAGGGGGTCCTGTGAAGCACTCCAAAGTTATCTGGGAGTTGTCTGAGCCCCTCACCTGGTGAGCACAGTACGACGTGGGCAGCCGTTACCTGCAGACGTGGTCTGGATAATAAGAACTGTGAGTAAAGGCCCTGGACTGCATCACTGACTCCGTGTCATTACTGCTGCTGCCCTGCACCATCACCCCCATCCTCCGCATACACTGCCCTGAGGCTATACTCCTCCCGTGGGGAGTTATGCTACGCTCTGCTGCACCCACAACACCAGCCTCAGCGGTCTGCCCTGGAGCGGCGGTTCACTCTGACCGCAATCCACGGGTGGCGTAGTCGGACATTTAAACATCAAAACCACATAAATAGTTCCGCCACTGGTTTGACCGCACTGAGCCACGGAACCGGGTTGCCGCCACGGAGACTACAACCACCAGCATCCACCAAAAAGGGTCCGGCTCCGGGTGTCCCAAGGCCCAGGGGGCGCGTCAGAACATTTTCATCACCTTTCACAATCACCAATGGGACAAGGCAGGGATGTTCTCTGTCCCCTCTCTTATACATCCTAGTGACGGAGCACCTGCTCTCATCAATTCGCCATAACCCCAATATTAGGTGGATTGAGGTGGGAGGCACCGAGTACAAGTGCTCTCTATTTGCTGATGATGTCCTAGTATATATCACTCAATCACATATATCCATCCATGCTGTTATGGCTGAAATAGATCACTTTGTTACATGGTCAAATTTTAAAATCAATGCAGCGAAGTCTGAGGCCCTCGATGTCTCCCTCCCCAAATCCATATAGGATTCCATCCAGTCCAACTTTCCCTTTGCCTGGCCCTCACAGGGTATCAAATACTTAGGAATTCCTATTCATAGAGACCTCTCCCATCTATGTTATCTTAATTTTGGGCCCTTTATTGAACAACTCCATACAGACCACGGTTGGCAAGTTAGAACTGTAAGATTCACTACGTGAACCACTGGTGTTTTGTGGAAAAGCACATGTACACTGTGTTCCAAATTATTATGCAAAAAGTGTTTAGGAGTGATAAGGGAAGAATTTGTTTGTTTGTCAGTTAAACTTATTGATGGTGATGTGTGTCAGGGCTCTTTATATCACTGTAAGCAATTGCAGATGTGGCACCCCAGGGGTCTGGTTTCCACAGTAACAGCAATGTTATGTCTGAGAGCAGGTGGGAGGTCTCTTGGTCAGGGATCCTGTGCATGCCACACCTCCTGCCCAGTCCTGGGAGGGGAAGAACTTCCCCTATATAAACCTAGGGCTGAGGCAGGGTTAGAGAGTAGAGAAGAAGTAGAGACAGAGAAGAGAAGCAGATATAGGAAAAGAACATCAGGAGCTCTGTGGGAGCAGTGCTATAAGGAGTCAGGGGCTGGCAGCTGCAGAGCTCGCCCTGACTGAGAAGCTATCACCGGACCCGGAGTCCGAGGCTGTGGGGACTAATCTTTACCCAGCAGCAGAAACCGCCCGGCAGGGGATTTCAGGTCCTCTGGCCAAGAAACCTGAAGGCACGGTCACACGCGTGGGACCAGCACCGCCGTCGTGGAGCGGACGCCACTAGAAGGCCCCGAGTCACCGGCCATACAGGTGAGCACCACACGGTACACTCAGGGACGTGGGCTACTTATACCCGCCTCTAGCAAGGTAGCCAGAAGAGTACAGTCAGTTTGGGAGGCCTACAACTCCGCCTGGCCAGGGGAGATCCCATCTGCTCAAGGACTGACCAGGCCCCGATCGCTAGCCAGTACTCCGGGAGGGTCTATCTTTATCACCAGTAAAGACCCTGAATTACACTGCATCGTCTCTGAGTGATTCCTGCTACCCCATCATCCACGTCGGCTGCCCTGAGGCCATACCCCTCCCGTTGGGGGTGATACTATCACGCTGCACAATCCTACCACCGGCCTCAGCGGTCTGCCCTGCAGCGGCAGCTCCTTCGCTGCATTCAACGGGTGGCATAGTCGTCCAACATCTACCGCTAATACAGCGCCACTTAGTCTGACTCCCTGGGCACGGACCGGGTCACCGCCACGAGACTACAACCCTCAACAGATCCGGCTCCGGGTAAGCTCCCGCGTGCGCAACGCTGCGCGACACAGGCCCAGGGGTGCGTCACAGACACCTGTGCTAATTAGTTTGGCAGGTGTGTCCAATGAAAGGCAAGACTACTTAAGAAGGCTGTCTCACATTATTAAGCAGCCTACATTTTCTGCCAAAATGGGAAAGAAAAAGGATGTGTCGGCTGCTGAGAAGCAACAAATTGTGGAGTGTTTAGGTCAAGGCATGACTACAATCAACATTGTGCGATGATCAGGATGAAGTGTCTTGGCAATCAAGAAGTATGTAGCTGATTCACAATACACACGTGTGCGTGCTGATAAGGGCAAATTGAGGACTCTTTCCTACAGGCAATTACGTCAGGTTGAAAGAGCAGCGGCAAAAAAGCCTTGTCATAGCAGCAGACAAGTTTTTGAAGCTGCTGGTGCCTCCAACGTCCCCCGAACAACAAGATGCAGGGTCCTTCAGAGGTTTGCAGCTGTGCATACGCCATCCTGTCGACCTCCTGTATCCACTTCACACAAGCAGAAACGGCTCCAGTGGGCCAAACATTACATGAAGACTGATTTCAAAACTGTTTTGTTCACGGATGAGTGCCGTGCAGCGCTCGATGGTCCAGATGGATGGAGTGGAGGATGGCTGGTTGATGGACACCCCACGCAAACACGGCTACAGCGCCAACAAGGAGGAGGTGGAGTAATGTTTTGGGCTGGAATCATGGGGAGAGAGATTGTCGGCCCCTTTAGGATCCCTGAAGGCGCTAAAGATGAACTCCATAATGTATGTGGATTTTCTCAAACAGCACTTCCTGCCATGGTTCAAGAAGAAGAACCGTGTATTTCACAGCAAGATCATTTTTCTGCATGATAATGCACCATCTCATGCTGCACATAAAACATCTGCATCTCTGGCTGATATGGGCATAAAAGGGGACAAACTTATGGTGTGACCCCCATGCTCCCCTGAACTCTACCCCATTCAGAACCTTTGGAGCATCATTAAAAGGAGTGTCTATGATGGCGGGAGGCAGTTCACATCTAAGCAACAGCTCTGGGAGGGTATTCTGTCCTCATGCAAAACAATTGAAGCAGAAACCATCCAAAACCTGACAAATTCAATGGACGAGAGAGTTCAGAAGCTCCTTTCGAACAAGGGGTCCTATGTGAAAATGTAACATCACCTAGAATAAAGTTTTGAGTTGAAAACTGTTTGATTTCAGTTTCTAACAACCTGCTAATGCTTATAATTTCAAAAATGACCATTTTTTTGGTCTTTATTAAAATGAAAAGGCTGATCGAAAAGTTTGGGGGATCTAAGAGTGTGGCAACCCAGTAGTCATGATTACTTCGAATTCTGACAATATGAGGGTCATGCTGCAGGTAGTGCAGCAAGAAGGCACTTATGTGTCTTGCGCATCTCGGAGCACCAAAATTATTTTCCGGGCTAGATGCAGCTAAAAATTATTATTAATTTTAAATCTGGTGAAGCTTTAGTATAGATGGCCTAATAGGATCAGTGCTGCACACTGCTACAAAGCCCAAATTATTTTCCAGTCAAGATACAGATAAACATGATTAGTAATTTTAAATCTGGTGGAGCTTATTATAGATGGCCTAATAGAATCAGTGCTGCACACTGCTACAAAGCCCAAATTATTTTCCAGCCAAGATACAGATAAACATGATTAGTAATTTGAAAGCTTAAAACGGTTGGTAGGGTGATTTTAACCAATCATCAAGCTTTTACTCTCCCCAGGATGACACAGGGGTAGAAAAGTCGTTTCGGATCCATGATTTGTTCATCTTTATGAACGTGAGTCTGTCTACATTATCAGTGGAGAGCCGCGTGCGCTTATCTGTCAGCACACCACCAGCAGCGCTGAACACACGTTCAGACAGAACGCTGGCTGCGGGGCATGACAAGATCTCCAAGGCGTAAGTGGCTAGCTCCGGCCATTTATCCAGATTGGAAGCCCAAAAAGAGCAAGGGTCCAGTGACACAGTCGTGGCTTCAATGTTTACATGGAGATACTCCTGTACCATCGTCTCTAGGCGTTGACTATGTGTCAGACTTCTTGTCTCCTGTGGCCTTGCAACGGATGGGCTAAAAAAGTGGTGAAATGATTCCGCAAAATTGATGTTACCAGCAGATACTGTGGTTCTGTTACGGTTTGAGTGCTGAACACTTGACGGTCCCACGGTTGGCAAGTTGGAATTGTGAGATTCACTACGTGCACCACTGGTATTTTGTGGAAAAGCACATGTAAGATTCTGCAACAGTCTCTGCTGATACTCCTGCATGCGTGCATCCCTTTCTATGGCAGGAATAATTTCTGCAAATTTACTTTTGTACCGGGGATCTAACAGTGTGGCAACCCAGTAGTCAGGATTATTTCTAATTCTCACAATTCGAGGGTCATGTTGCAGGTAGTGCAGCAAGAAGGCACTCATGTGTGTTGCGCATCCAGGAGCACCAAGTCCCTGTTGTGTTGGTGGCGAGGTAACAATCATGCTTCCTTCCTCTGTCCTCTCCCCCCAACCTCGCACAACAGAAATGTGATCAAGGTCTCCCTCATCTGATGAGTCTTCCATCAGTTCGTCCTCCACTTCTTCCTGGGCTCCTGCACCTTCCTCACTAGTTTGGCTGCTACCATGCGCCCTGGTAAAACCATCTCCCCCACCCTCACATGCCTGCCGCCTTGGTGCTGCCGACCGTCTGGACCTTGCAGATGTTAGCCCTTCCGCATACAACTCCTCCTCCTCTACTTCCTCCACCTCCTCTTGTGCCACCACCTGACTCCGAATTCTGTTTAACATGTGCTCCAGCATGTAAATCACCGGAATAGTCATGCTGATAATGGCATCGTCAGCACTAAACATCTTCGTCGCCATTTCAAAACTGTGCAGAAGGGTGCATAGGTCCCTGATCTGAGACCACTCCTCCAGCGTGATTTGCCCCACCTCTGGATCTCGTTGGCCGAGGCTATACGTCAGAACGTATTGCACCAGGGCTTGTCGGTGCTGCCACAGTCGCTGCAACATGTGCAGAGTTGAATTCCACCGGGTAGGCACATTGCATTTTAGCCGGTGAAGTGGCAGGCCCAACGACTTCTGTAGAGATGTAAGTCGCTGAGCTGCGGGATGCGAACGGCGAAAGTGAGCACACAGCGACCGTGCCCTCTGCAGAAGGCCATCTAGTCTGGGATAGTGGGCTAAAAATTGCTGGACAACCAGGTTCAACACGTGAGCCATACAAGGCACGTGTGTGACATTGCCCCGGCGAAGGGCCGCACCCAGGTTTGCAGCATTGTCGCACACGGCCTTCCCTGGTTTCAGGTCCAGTGGAGACAACCATTCATGAAATTGGTTCTCCAGAGCTGACCACAACTCCTCAGCTGTGTGACTCACATTTCCCAGACATTTCAATGTAAAAACCGCCTGATGACGTTGAGCCCTACTGCCAGCATAGTAAGGAGGTGTGCAGGATCGCTTCTGCGCAGTTAGAAAGCTTGTGGCATGACCAGACAGGCTTTGGGTGCAGGTGGAAGACCGAGAGGAGGTTGAGGAGGCAGAAGCAGTGGAGGAACTTTGACATAAAGAGGATTGACGCACAACTCGTGGGGACGGCAAGACTTGGACAGCAGCCCCTTGTCCTGCTGTCACCATAGTTACCCAGTGCCCAGTCAGCGACATGTAACGCCCCTGTCCATGCCTACTCGTCCAAGTGTCTGTGGTGAAATGCACCCTGTCACACACAGAGTTTCTCAAAGAAGCGGTGATGTTGTGTGCGACATGCTGGTGGAGCGCAGGCACACCTTTCTTTGAGAATTAGTGCCGACTGGGCATCTGGTACTGGGGCACTGCGACGGACATAAGGTCTCGAAAATCCTCTGTGTCCACCAGGCGGAAAGGCAGCATTTCTGTAGCCAAGAACTTGCAGATGGTGAAATTCAACCTCTTAGCTTTCTCATGGCTAGGAGGAAATGGTCTTTTACTTGTCCACATCTGAGGGACCGAGGGCTGGCTATTGTGCTTAGATGGGGTTGATAAGGGTGTCCCCGGCAAACTGCCGGTCTGTGAGGAAGATGCAGGCGGACATGTTAGGTTGCCTTGATCCAAAGGTGGTGCTATCGATGTCGGACAGCGCTCAACACCAGCTGGTGTTACCACCTCCAAAGAAAATGATGACCTGCCAATCACGCTGGCTGTTGCGGGTAAAGAGGTGGCAGGTCTGCGCCCCAAAACAGGTGTGACTGCTGTCCCCCCAGTCACAGAGGATGAAGAGGCCGCGGATGCACAAGATATGGCAGACGGTGGTTGGCCGGCTAGGCCGCATTGTAGCACACTGAGCTTCCCACTGCAACTTATGCTTCATGTCCATGTGCCGGTTCATGCATGAAGTACTCAAACTATGTATTTTTTGGCCTCTACTTAGCTTTTGCTGACAAATGTTACAGATAACACGAGTTGGGTCATCTTTATCGATCTGAAAAAATGCCCAGGCTATGCAAGGCTTAGCACCCATGCGACCTGAAGAGCCACCACGACTTGTGGTGAGAGGCAGAGTTGTGTTTGAGGATGCAGTTGTTGACGTGCTTCCAGTACTACGTCTCTGTCCAGGAAGGCGCAACCTGACCTCGTCGTCACTAGCATCTTCCTCCACCTCCTCTGCTGACCTCATCTCTTGGCTGACTGTGGGTTGACAGTAAGTGGGATCTCCAACCTCATCATCATCACCCTGTGCGTTATCACACCCGTCGTCCTCAGAGCCAACCTGTTCCTGCCCTGACAAAAAACTAAGGTTGTCGTTCCAATCAGGTATTTGAGTCTTATCATCATCTTCCTCATTGTCTCCACCAACAGGAGTTACAGTTTGGGAATGAGGGTCTACAATATGGTCAGAACCTTCTGCGTCTGGTCCTGGATCCGACTCATAAAGATTCTGGGCATCAGTGCAGATCATTTCCTCGTCTGGATTCACAGAAGCGCTGGAGTCGACCTCTGATTCCCAGGCTATAGTATGAGTAAACAGCTCTGCAGACTCAACCATCTGTTCTACCTCATACTCAGACGGGCAGCTGGAGATTTGGGAGCTGTGAGGAAGCAAGTGCGATTGGGGTGACACCTTTGAGGACTGGAGTATTTGTGATGTTGAAGTTGATGTGGAGGAGAGCCCACTTAAAGGAGCACTTGATATCCGTTGAAGCACCTGCTGTTTTTGTGCCTCATCTGGAATTTGTAGCGATTGGCGTGGCCGTAAGAAAGGGATCTTATCACATTGTCCGCTAAAAGAAATAGACATTTTAGTTTGGCTGGAAGATGGTCTTTCTTCTGCAGATGTTACTGTTGCTTTAACACCTACCCCACGGACACAACCTTTTTTCCCCTTCACAACACGCCTATTCCCCTTTACACCAGCAGCAGGCCTTTTTCCACTCATTTTGGTGGTTAACTAATTAACAACTCTGGAGCTGTTTGCACAAAAAAACAATGGATGGGAACCGAGCAGAGCTGAGTGGCCAAACTGTGGTATTAGGCCAAAACTATTGGCTGGGTTAGATGCAGAAAAAAATTATATTCAATTTGCAACCTGATGGAGGTCAGTATAGATGGACTAATAGAGAAAGTCCCACACACTGCTAGAAGGCCAAATATTTTTTCAGAGCTAGATGCAGATAAAAATTATTTTTAATTTGCAACCTGATGGAGGTCAGTATAGATGGACTAATAGAGAAAGTCCCACACACTGCTAGAAGGCCAAATATTTTTTCAGAGCTAGATGCAGATAAAAATTATTTTTAATTTGCAACCTGATGGAGGTCAGTATAGATGGACTAATAGAGAAAGTCCCACACACTGCTAGAAGGCCAAATAATTTTTCAGAGGTAGATGCAGAAAAAAATATATTCAGTTTGCAACCTGATGGAGGTCTGTATAGATGGATTAATAGAACAAGTCCCACACACAGCTAGAAGCCCAATATTTTTTCAGAGGTAGATGCAGAAAAAAATATATTCAGTTTGCAAACTGATGGAGGTCAGTATAGATGGACTAATACAACAAGTCCCACACACAGCTAGAAGCCCAATATTTTTTCAGAGATAGATGCAGAAAAAAATAGATTCAGTTTGCAACCTGATGGAGGTCTGTATAGATGGATTAATAGAACAAGTCCCACACACAGCTAGAAGCCCAATATTTTTTCAGAGGTAGATGCAGAAAAAATATATTCAGTTTGCAACCTGATGGAGGTCAGTATAGATGGACTAATACAACAAGTCCCACACACAGCTAGAAGCCCAATATTTTTTCAGAGGTAGATGCAGAAAAAAATAGATTCAGTTTGCAACCTGATGGAGGTCTGTATAGATGGATTAATAGAACAAGTCCCACACACAGCTAGAAGCCCAATATTTTTTCAGAGGTAGATGCAGAAAAAAATATATTCAGTTTGCAACCTGATGGAGGTCAGTATAGATGGACTAACACAACAAGTCCCACACACAGCTAGAAGCCCAATATTTTTTCAGAGGTAGATGCAGAAAAAAATATATTCAGTTTGCAACCTGATGGAGGTCTGTATAGATGGATTAATAGAACAAGTCCCACACACAGCTAGAAGCCCAATATTTTTTCAGAGGTAGATGCAGAAAAAAATATATTCAGTTTGCAACCTGATGGAGGTCAGTATAGATGGACTAATACAACAAGTCCCACACACAGATAGAAGCCCAATATTTTTTCAGAGGTAGATGCAGAAAAAAATATATTCAGTTTTCAACCTGATGGAGGTCTGTATAGATGGATTAATAGAACAAGTCCCACACACAGCTAGAAGCCCAATATTTTTTCAGAGGTAGATGAAGAAAAAAATATATGCAGTTTGCAACCTGATGGAGGTCAGTATAGATGGACTAATACAACAAGTCCCACACACAGCTAGAAGCCCAATATTTTTTCAGAGCTAGATGCAGAAAAAAATTATATTCAATTTGCAACGTGATGGAGGTCAGTATAGATGGACTAATACAACAAGTCCCACACACAGCTAGAAGCCCAATATTTTTTCAGAGGTAGATGCAGAAAAAAATATATTCAGTTTGCAACCTGATGGAGGTCTGTATAGATGGATTAATAGAACAAGTCCCACACACAGCTAGAAGCCCAATATTTTTTCAGAGGTAGATGCAGAAAAAAATATATTCAGTTTGCAACCTGATGGAGGTCAGTATAGATGGACTAATACAACAAGTCCCACACACAGCTAGAAGCCCAATATTTTTTCAGAGGTAGATGCAGAAAAAAATATATTCAGTTTGCAACCTGATGGAGGTCAGTATAGATGGATTAATAGAACAAGTCCCACACACAGCTAGAAGAGCAATATTTTTTCAGAGGTAGATGCAGAAAAAAATATATTCAGTTTGCAACCTGATGGAGGTCAGTATAGATGGACTAATACAACAAGTCCCACACACAGCTAGAAGCCCAATATTTTTTCAGAGGTAGATGCAGAAAAAAATATATTCAGTTTGCAACCTGATGGAGGTCTGTATAGATGGATTAATAGAACAAGTCCCACACACAGCTAGAAGCCCAATATTTTTTCAGAGGTAGATGCAGAAAAAAATATATTCAGTTGGCAACCTGATGGAGGTCAGTATAGATGGACTAATACAACAAGTCCCACACACAGGTAGAAGCCCAATATTTTTTCAGAGGTAGATGCAGAAAAAAATATATTCAGTTTGCAACCTGATGGAGGTCAGTATAGATGGACTAATACAATAAGTCCCACACACAGCTAGAAGCCCAATATTTTTTCAGAGGTAGATGCAGAAAAAAATATATTCAGTTTGCAACCTGATGGAGGTCTGTATAGATGGATTAATAGAACAAGTCCCACACACAGCTAGAAGCCCAATATTTTTTCAGAGGTAGATGCAGAAAAAAATATTTTCAGTTTGCAACCTGATGGAGGTCAGTATAGATGGACTAATACAACAAGTCCCACACACAGCTAGAAACCCGATATTTTTTCAGAGGTAGATGCAGAAAAAAATATATTCAGTTTGCAACCTGATGGAGGTCTGTATAGATGGATTAATAGAACAAGTCCCACACACAGCTAGAAGCCCAATATTTTTTCAGAGGTAGATGCAGAAAAAAATATATTCAGTTTGCAACCTGATGGAGGTCAGTATAGATGGACTAATACAACAAGTCCCACACACAGCTAGAAGCCCAATATTTTTTCAGAGGTAGATGCAGAAAAAAATATATTCAGTATGCAACCTGATGGAGGTCTGTATAGATGGATTAATAGAACAAGTCCCACACACAGCTAGAAGCCCAATATTTTTTCAGAGGTAGATGCAGAAAAAAATATATTCAGTTTGCAACCTGATGGAGGTCAGTATAGATGGACTAATACAACAAGTCCCACACACAGCTAGAAGCCCAATGTTTTTTCAGAGGTAGATGCAGAAAAAAATATATTCAGTTTGCAACCTGATGGAGGTCTGTATAGATGGATTAATAGAACAAGTCCCCCACACAGCTAGAAGCCCAATATTTTTTCAGAGGTAGATGAAGAAAAAAATATATGCAGTTTGCAACCTGATGGAGGTCAGTATAGATGGACTAATACAACAAGTCCCACACACAGCTAGAAGTCCAATATTTTTTCAGAGCTAGATGCAGAAAAAAATTATATTCAATTTGCAACCTGATGGAGGTCAGTATAGATGGACTAATACAACAAGTCCCACACACAGCTAGAAGCCCAATATTTTTTCAGAGGTAGATGCAGAAAAAAATATATTCAGTTTGCAACCTGATGGAGGTCTGTATAGATGGATTAATAGAACAAGTCCCACACACAGCTAGAAGCCCAATATTTTTTCAGAGGTAGATGAAGAAAAAAATATATGCAGTTTGCAACCTGATGGAGGTCAGTATAGATGGACTAATACAACAAGTCCCACACACAGCTAGAAGCCCAATATTTTTTCAGAGCTAGATGCAGAAAAAAATTATATTCAATTTGCAACCTGATGGAGGTCAGTATAGATGGACTAATAGAATGATGCTATGCCCAAAAGATTTTACTTCACGAGGTGCAGTAAAAAAATTGGTATTCTATACACAGGTGGTATATCTTGCAACACAGATAGGCTACTCCACTGACTAACACACTCTGCAATAGGCCAAAAAGGATTAGCTTTGCTAGATTCAGCCAAATGCTGTGAAAAAAACTTGCACAGCACTGGCACAGACCTGCCTGGCAAAAACTGATAGGAACTGATGTAACCTAGTCCTGAAAAGGACTCCAATTACAATTAGTCTTTACTCCCACAATCTATCTATTTAAGAGCACAGACCTGCCTGATAAAAGTCGTAGGAAATGCTGTAACCTAGTCCTTAAAAGGATTGCAATCACAACTATTCCCTACTCCCAAGCTATCTGTAGATTTGTGCCAAAATTGGCTTGAAATTAACAAGGTATAGCGCACACAGCAACAGCGGTGCCGTCTAACACGCAGCTGCAGCAGTGAGAAAATGGTGGCGACGGGGAAAATGGCTTGGTCTTATAGGGCAAGGACATGTGACATACACTGCCAATGACACATGCCCTTGCTTGTGTGAAAAAAAGCACTTCGCTCCGTGTGTGCGCTGCTGATAGGCTGACAGATTGCACCTCCCCACTGCAAATGCGGGAAAGAGAAAAAAAAATGGAGATCTTCATTATTCCTGCAGAGATCCATCCCCTGCCCCTCCCCCCACCCCGCTGTACACTCAAACTGCGTATTAACATTAATTTTCATCATTACTGAGAAAAAATCCAGTTATGATTTTGGTGCACGAACAGTTATCGAGCATAACCTCGAACAGTTGAATTTTTCTCAAATTGTTCGTGTTCGCCGACCGGCTCGAACACCGCCCAAAACAGCTCGAATTTGAGATTGGCGAACAGTTCGAGTAGAACAACGCTCATCTCTACTCATGTACACAGTCGGCCAAGATTAAGAACTTGGACAATGTTGCGGGACAACCTTGATATTTGTAACATTAATTGCGGCAGAAAAAATGAGAGGGGAAGAAATCTGCCTAGGGAAGGGAGAACCCCAGTGCTGCAGGAGAAGTTGGGGTGGTGTGATGGTATATAGCAGTATATAGGAGAATGCAAAGGGTGAGGTGACTCTCACAATGAAGGAAATTTAGGGAAGTAGAGAGCATCAGAAATACATAAACAGCACGGAAACAAAAATATTCACAGAATATTTGCACTAAAGGGCAATCCGGGCACATAGGAGTCAATGAAATCTGTGACCATATTCCATTTATTGCCCCTTTTGTGACCTTATGTTTATTATCTCATTTCTCCACAACTGACATTCATTAACCCCGTTACAGAGGAAGAACTACAGCCATGTAGGTTGTAAGATGGCAGCCGGACAAGTCCTCAAGGGGACATCATCGAGGTTGGTAGCCTCAATGATGTAATCCCGGAAAAGCAGACTCCAGCACATATAGTGCTGAGAGAGTTAATAGGACATGTCTAGGGCTTGGTTTAGGAGAAGTCAGAGAGATGGGTGTCCACATATCCTCACCCTGGGGCGTGGCACAGAAGTCCAGCTGTATTATTAGGGTGGTGTGTAAAAGGTGAAGAGACCTTTCTTGTGTGGCTCAGAGTCTGCTGGAGGCTGAGTGAAGCTCTGACGTATAATCGTGTGAGCCCGTGCTATATGTGGATACCTTATTTTCCCTTTTGGTGCTGTTATACCTTTTGTACCCAGAAGAGGCAGTTTTTGTTTGTTAAGCTGGACGGTTTATGGACATTTAATAAACCGCACGTTTGTTATGAACCAACAAATCAGACCCCTGTGCGCACCAGCGTCTACCTGAGAGCTGATCCTTTACAATATGTACAGCCATGTTTTATATCATCCCCAGCCTCCACCTTGTTACACATACAGTAACAGATAATATGCATTAACTCTCTAATAAATGACCATTGCTATAGTCGATCCTTTCATAATGAGTTTTAGAGTGGGGTCACTTCTGACAGCCATTGACACCCCCCTCCTCCGTGAGACGCAATTGTGGGGTGCCGATCGGTTAATATTGCAATTGGGAACCTTCTGGAGGTCTCCATGTCTGTCATGTGAAATCTACAGGGTGGGCCATTTATATGGATACACCTAAATTAAATGGGAATGGGTGGTGATATCAACTTCCTGTTTGTGGCACATTAGTATATGGGAGGGGAAAAACGTTTCCAGATGGGTGGTGACTATGGCATCTGAAACAACGGATACTGGAAGCCTGTGCTAGCATTTCTTCTGCGCTGTTGCTATCAGTGTGTCAAGAGTTGGAGAAGAGGGTTGCATTGACAATCCAACACAATGGGTAGCACTTTGAACACGCTTTATAAGTGGTCATAAACTTGTAAAAAAAACTCATGAAAGAATAAAGTTACGTTAAAACCAAGAACACCATTGTTTTTCTTATGAAATTCTCAATAAGTTTGATGTGTCACATGACCCTCTTCCCACTGAAAAAAATAAAATTGGATCCAAAATGGCCGACTTCAAAATGGTCGCCATGGTCACCACCCATCTGGAAAAGTTTTCACCCTCCCATATACTCAGGTGCCACAAACTGGAAATTGATATCACCAACCATTCCCATTTAATTTAGGTGTATCCATATAAATGGCCCACCCTGTACTATAAATCTCAGCCTAAACCCTCCTCGGTCTGTACCCAGCTGTAACAGTCAGTTATCAGTCACAATTACACATATACAATCGCATACAACCCATAATATGTGTGTGTCTCATTATCTCGTTACTTACGGTTTGATGTCATCTTCAATGTCTTCTTTTTTGAATACCTCTATCATGGTGGTCTCTTCCTCACTAAATAACAGAACCAATTGTAGGTTAGCGCGTGTACACACATTGCAATCATGGTGCATGTTTTTGCAATGGTTTTTGCTATTTTGGAAAAATATGGCAAGAAACACACCTGAATCAAATGGTGTGAGCCCACCGTAGTGAAGATCACTTTTTTAAATAATCTCCCTCTATCCTCTAAATTCCTTAAGAAAACCAGCATCTTTCTGAAGGAGGGAGGGGGATCATCCTGTGCACACAGAAAAGCATTGTTCTCAGCAGCACATGTGTACACAGGACAATGTGCTGCTGAGAACTATGATATTTAAAGGGAGTCTTTCACCCCCAAAATGCCAATTAATCTGCATACTCATTTATGAAAGACTAACAGCGAGTCGTTTTCACAATTTAGTGATGAGCGAGCATTCTCGTTTAACCCTTTAACTGAGCATGCTCGGGTGCTCGCAGAGTATCTTTGGCATGCTCGTATATTATGTTCGAGTCCCTGCATCTGCATGTGAGGATTCCGTAACAAACAGGCAATCCCTGCATGTGTTGAGGCTAACTAACAGCCATAAATCATGCAGACGCAGGGACTCGAACATAATTTACGAGCACGCCGAAGATAATCAGTAAGCACCCGAGCATGCTCGGTTAAAGGGTTAAATAAGCATGCTCACTCGTCACTAATCATAATGTATGAGTTCATTCTTTTTAGCATTTATTTAGTGCTTTTTAAGGTGGCTTAAGGCCCTGTCACACTTAGTGACGCTGCAACGATCCCGACAACGATACGACCTGTCCGGGATCGTTGCTGCGTCGCTATGTGGTCGCTGGTGAGCTGTCAAACAGGCAGGCTCACCAACGATCAGGGGAGCAGCGACATCGTGGAAAGAATCTTTCCACGATGTCCTGCTCCTGGCTATCAGCCTGCTGAAGCAGGAGCAGGCTGGTAACCATGATAAACATTGGGTTACTAGGGGCACAAGCGCACATAGTAACCCGTTGTTTATCATGGTTACCACTCTGCTACAGTGAGCGGGAGGTTACCGCTCACTTTAGCAGGCTTGTAACCATGATAAACATCGGGTTACTAGGGGCACATGTGCCCCTAGTAACCCATTGTTTATCATGGTTACGAGCCTGCTAAAGTGAGCGGTAACCTCCCGCTCTGTGTAGCGGAGTGGTAACCATGATAAACAATGGGTTACTAGGTGCGCGTGTGCCCCTAGTAACCCGATGTTTATCATGGTTACTAGCCTGATCGCTGCTCCCACTGGTCACACACAGCGATGTGTGCTGACCAGCGGGAGGGCAACGACCAAAAAATGGTCCAGGACACTTTGCAGCGATCAGCGACCTCACAGCAGGGGCCTGATCGCTGCAAAGTGTCACACATAGCGACATCGCTGGTGAGGTCACTGTTGCGTCACAAAAACCGTGACACAGCAGTGATCTCGCTAGCGATCTCGCTATGTGAGACGGGGGCTTTAAAGAGCAGATTTGCCTGAAAAGATCACTGTGTGTGCACATACCCTTAGTCTGACTGATCAGCAGGGGGCATGACCACTTAAAGTGCCTAGATCAGCATGGACACCAAATAAAGTCCTGCTAAAGGGGCAAATGGGCACTTAGGAGACATTGAATTTAGTTGCCATTTTACTTTTATTGTCACTTTTATGGCCTTGTCACTGCCTCCTATCTGACCAACCAGACAGATATTGATCCCCTATTATACCCCTCCATAACAGAAGTGAGAGAGGAGGAGGGGGGACAATGAATGCGTAACGGGTCCCAATGTGTCACAACACAGAAGGCCATTAAATAAGTAATGGATTAACCCTGACACTTAGCAATTTTATGCCACTTTTCTGAATAGAAAAAGTGTTAGAAATCTTTTTAAAGTTAACTTCTTGCATAAATATAGTATATATATATATATATATATATATATATATATATATATATGTGTGTACAGTGAACACACACATAAATGTATATATATCTATATATAGATATTTATATAGATATATATCAATATAGATATATAGATATAGATATATGTAGGCGTTCTTCAGGATAATATTTTTTCCAGGACTTCCCCAGTCATGGTCTATGGGTTCCATTAGTGCAGATGCATCCATGATAGTTCTAATAACTTACTTCTTTGCCTGGGCTGATTTTATTTGTCTCGTTGTCCTATAGAAAAAATTTTACTTTTGTTAGAAAAAGTAATACTTAAGTAACAGAAAATATCATCTATTTAGCGTCTCGTTAATAAATGCAATGACAAATATTAGCATTCAGGAGCATATAGGGAGTTATTAGGAAAAACAACAACTGGCACCAGACGCTGCAGTATGTGCGTGGAATAAAATTGAAGTTTTACGGCATCTAATGTCGCCATATTTTCCTTTTTAAACCAGGAATTGTACAAGTGCACAGAGGCTGGGGTGAGATTTACATATTTATTGGGGGGCTGAGGTAGCAGTAGCATTGGGACCTGGTGCCTTTAGGGATCCAAAAGCCCTTTTGCCACAAGTAAATTCATCAGTATTATAAATGGTTAGTAGTAATTGAGGATCCCTGATACATATTTTGTATTGGGACCTAAGATGCTCTGTTTACACCTCTGATTGCATTTATGTCTCATAGTGAAAAATAACTGAGGACTTCAAGACGTGCACCATGATTACACCAATTACTTAACGCAGTGAGACTGCACTGGGCCATGCTCTATATATAAGGTGTCCAAGTGGCTGAAATAAAAAAATACAGCTCTGGTTAAAAGAATTGATGCTTAGGAAGCATATGGATAAAGTTATGTATACAACTGCTATAGATGTTTCCTTGAGTAACTTCTTCCAGGAGACTTGGGATGTTCTGTGAGTGTTGGCGAGTACGTTATAATCTCACTGTCTCTCTACTTACAATCTGATGTTCTCAATGCTTGCGTTTGATGTTTCGTGTATCATATTTTCCTCCTCTTCCTCCTCTTCCTCCTCCTCTTCCTCCTCCTCTTCCTCCTCCTCCTCTTCCCCCTCCTCTTCCTCCTCCTCCCACTCCTCCTCCTCACTACTGGATATATAACATAGACTCAGTTTATCAATTCTCATAAATTACTATTATTATAATCACTCATTTCATAAGAGAAATCTTTTAAAGACGTCTGAATTTCTATCCATCATTACTGTTATCCTCCAGTTGCCAACCATTAGCAGAAGAATTGATGCTTAGGAAGCCTATGCATAAAGTTATCTGTATACAACTGCTATAGATATTTCCTTGAGTAACTTCTTCCAGGAGACTCGGGATGTTCTGGGAGTCTTGGCGAGCACGTTATAATCTCACTGTCTCTCTACTTACAATGTGATGTTCTCAATGCTTCCTTTTGATGTTTCTTGTATCATTTCCGCCTCCTCTTCCTCCTCCTCTTCCTCCTCCTCTTCCTCCTCCTCCTCCTCTTCCTTCTCCTCTTCCTCCTCCTCCCACTCCTCCTCCTCCTCACTATTGGATATATAACATAGACTCAGTTTATCAATTCTCATAAATTACTATTATTAGAATCACTCATTTCAAAAGAGAAATTTTTTAAAGACATCTGAATTTCTATCCATCATTACTGTTATCCTCCAGTTGCCAACCATTAGCAGAAGAATTGATGCTTAGGAAGCCTACGGATAAAGCTATCTGTATACAACTGCTATAGATGTTTCCTTGAGTAACTTCTTCCAGGAGACTTGGGATGTTCTGGGAGTGTTGGCGAGAACGTTATAATCTCACTGTCTCTGTACTTACAATGTGATGTACTCAATGCTTCCGTTTGATGTTTCGTATATCATATCCTCCTCCTCTTCCTCCTCCTCCCACTCCTCCTCCTCACTATTGGATATATAACACAGACTCAGTTTATCAATTCTCATAAATTACTATTATTATAATCACTCATTTCATAAGAGAAATTTTTTAAAGACGTCTGAATTTCTATCCATCATTACTGTTATCCTCCAGTTTCCAACCATTAGCAGAAGAATTGATGCTTAGGAAGCCTATGGATAAAGTTATCTGTATACAACTGCTATAGACTTTTTCCAAGAGACTCGGGGGTGTTCTGGGAGTGTTGTACGTTATAATGTCACTATCTTTCTACTTACTACCTGATGTTCTCTTTGCTCCCTTCTTCTGATGTTGTGTCTATGATGTTATCCTCTTCTTCTTCCTCCACTACCTCACTATTGGATACATAACATAGACTCTATTTAGCAACTCTTATAAATTACCATTGTTGTTATAATCACTCCTTTTATACAAGAAATTTTTCTAGAAACTTCAGAATTTTTATCCATGGTCACTGTTATCCTCCAGTTGCCAACCATTATCAAAATGAAGGCTGCTATTTATGGTGTATTGTGAATGGAGGACATAAATGGTTTCATAAAACCCCCAGGCATGATCCATGAAAATCGCTCTAAGGCCACAGCCCCACTATCAGTATTCGGTCAGTATTTTTTCTCAGGAGTGGGAGACAAAACCAGGAGTGGGTGATAAATGCAGAATTGGTGCATTTGTTTCTATTATACCTTTTCTCTGGTTGTTCCTCACTTGGTTTTGGCTCCCATGCCTGAGAAAAAATACTGACCAAATACTGACCAAATACTGATAGTGGGGCCGTGGCCTAAGAAAAAGGGTCAGTGTTACTCACAGCAACCAATCAGATCATTGCTCTTATTTTAAAGGAAACTGAGCTGATGAAATCTGGATTCTGATTGGCTGTGATGGGCCACACTGATACTTTGTCTTAGAAGACTTTTTATACATGAGTTCCCCTGTGTCTGCTGATGATTGCACAGTGACAATGAGAGTGTATGAAATCCTCATGAATTTCCTATTCTTTTTTACATCATTCCCCCTTATAGATACATTGATTATAGCAATAGAATATATGTGGGAACCTCTTACAAATAAGATCTAGTACATCAACTTACTAAATTGTCTCCCAAGTCAGTACGCAGGATTCTTTTAGAAATAAAGCTCTCCTATAATAGAACATACAGCTCTGGTTAGAATCATTAACATCTTGGCTCATCACTTCCGGCTTTTTTTAAGTCACTTTCTTTCCTTTTTTGTCTTGTGGTATTAGTTGCCGTTTTGACACCAATTTCATCAAAACGGTTTCACAATTCATGAATTTGTCGCAAAGTAAAAAATGGGCTTTTTTCCTTTATTGAACTGCTTTTGCTACTTTTGGTACCATATTTTGGCGTACTCAAAAATACACCAGGAGGAGGAGGAGGGGAGACTAGAGTGAAATTGTGCCAAATTTTATGACTTTTTAGAAAGTCTCAATTGTTGAATCAGGCAAAAACATCTAGAATTGCTAAACTACGGCCACAAAGCGAAAAACAAAGAAAAAAGGCAAGCACATGTAAAATAGACTTAAAAAAGGCGCAAATAGAATAATGAATAGGGCGAAAACAACAAAAAAGGAGCAAAACACACAAAACTAGACATAAAGCACACTGATGGCTCACTGATAAAACACGGGTGACACACTGATGGCTCACTGATGGTATACTGATGGCACACAGATGGCTCACTGATGACACATTGATGGCTCACTGATAAAACACGGGTGACACACTGATGGCTCACTGATTGCACACTGATGGCACACAGATGGCTCACTGATGACACACTGATGGCTCACTGATAAAACACGGGTGACACACTGATGGCTCACTGATGGCACACAGATGGTTTACTGATGACACATTGATGGCACACAGATGGTTTACTGATGACACACTGATGACACACTGATGGCTCACTGATGGCTCACTGATGACACACTGATGACACACTGATGGCACACTGATGGCACACTGATGACACACTGATGGCACACTGATGACACACAGATGGCACAGTGATGGCACACTGATGACACACTGATGGATCACTGATGGCTCACTGATGACACACTGATGACACACTGATGGCTCACTGATGACACATTGATGGCTCACTGATAAAACACGGGTGACACACTGATGGCTCACTGATTGCACACTGATGGCACACAGATGGCTCACTGATGACACACTGATGGCTCACTGATGACACACTGATGACACACTGATGACACACTGATGGCTCACTGATGGCACACTGATGACACACTGATGGCACACTGATGGCACAGTGATGGCACACTGATGACACACTGATGACACACTGATGGATCACTGATGGCTCACTGATGACACACTGATGACACACTGATGGCTCACTGATGACACACTGATGGCACACAGATGACACACAGATGGCACACTGATGACACACTGATGGCTCACTGATGGTTTACTGATGGCTCACTGATGGCACACTGATGGCACACTGATGACACACTGATGGCTCAGTGATGGCTCACTGTTGACACACTGATGGCTCACTGATGGTTTACTGATGACACATTGATGGCTCACTGATGACACACTGATGGCTCACTGATGGCTCACTGATGACACACTGATGGCTCACAGATGACACACTGATGGCACACTGATGGCACACTGATGACACACTGATGGCTCACTGATGGTTTACTGATGAAACATTGATGGCTCACTGATGACACACTGATGGATCACTGATGGCTTACTGATGGCTCACTGATGGCACACTGATGGCACACAGATGACACACAGATGGCACAGTGATGGCACACTGATGACACACTGATGGCTCACTGATGGCTCACTGATGGTTTACTGATGACACACTGATGGTTTACTGATGACACATTGATGGCTCAGTGATGACACACTGATGGCTCACTGATGGCTCACTGATGACACACTGATGGCTCACAGATGACACACTGATGGCACACTGATGGCTCACAGATGACATACTGATAACACACTGATGGCTCACTGATGACACACTGATGGCTCACTGATGACACACTGATGACACACTTATCAAAACACTGATGACACACTGATGGCTCACTGATGACACACTGATGGCTCACTGATGACACACTGATCAAAAACACTGATGGCTCACTGATGACACACTGAAGGTTCACAGATGACACACTGATGGCTCACAGATGACACACTGATGGCTCACTGATGACACACTGATGACACACTGATAACACACTGATGGCTCACTGATGACACTCTGATCAAAAACACTGATGGCTCACAGATGACACACTGAAGGTTCACAGATGACACACTGATGGCTCACAGATGACACACTGATGGCTCACTGATGACACACTGATAACACACTGATGGCACACTGATCCAAAACACTGATGGCACACATGTGACACACTGATGGCTTACTGATGGCACACTGATGACACACTAATAGGTCACTGATGACACTCTGATCAAAAACACTGATAGCACACGGGTGACACACTGATGGCACACTGATGGCACACTGATGACACACTGATCCAAAACACTGATGACACAATATTGTTTTTTCTGGTATCAGTATTATACGGACGTCTGAAGGAGGCCTAAGATTAATTTTCCCCCCATGAATGAAATTCCAAAAATTTGGGCACTATAAACCTGCCACATCTGAACTTGACCTTAGGCTAATGCTCGGCAGCAATACAGGGTCAGCGGCCATTCTCCTTCCTCACATGGAGCTTCAATGTTTCCCTGTGTGAAGCAGAATGGCCGGAGATTATGGGAGACATGGAAGGTGACTCTCCACCATCAAGGGGCCCTAATCTATCAGGGAAATTGCACATTTAGGATACTTAAGCATTTACCTCATTCTCTTCTCTATATACTCGCTCAAAAACTATAAAACCCTAAAATGATAGAAGAAAATAAAGAATTATAGCAGACATTGTATCTCATTCCTGTTTTGATACTTGTGAAGAATTGAAGAGGGGGATCGGTTACTGACACCTCAGCTCGATAACTAAAGCGATGCGTCCGGTCTGTTGTATGGGTCGCAGTGGTGTGAGGACCTGCCATGATGTCATCTAGTCATGTGATAGGTCACGCGACCGCTAACATCGGCGGTCGGTGGCCTGTCACATGACTCAATGACGTCATCGCGGGTCCTTTCACACCTCCGCGACCCATACAACAGACCGGACGTAGTGGAGAAAATACCAGGGGCCATCGGAAGGTAAGTATAATCTTTATTTTTTACCATTCTTATTCTTTTTTTTTTAACTATTACTTGGTCACACTATATAAATCCATGCCGGTTGCATGGATTTATATAGTGTGAACAAGTTGTCAAGCACTTTCCAAGTGATGCTAAAATCTCTTGGAAAGCGCTTGATAACCCGCATGAAGAAATGCATGTGTGACACCCCAGGGGTCTGGTTGTCACAGTGATAGAGATATTACGTCTGAGAGCAGGTGGGAGGTCCTTTGGTCAGGGATCCTGTGCATGCCACACCTCCTGCCCAGCCTTGGGAGGGGAAGAACTTCCCCTGTATAAACCCGGGGCTGAGGCAGGGTTAGTGAGTCCAGGAAGAGGAGAGACAAGAGCAGCATAGGAAGCAGCAGAGTCACAAGGAGTCAGGGGCTGGCAGCTGCAGCGCTCGCCCTGACTAAGAAGATTCTTTACCGGACCCGGAGTCCGAGGCTGTGGGGACTAACTTCTACCCAGCAGCAGAATCCGTCAGGCAGGGGATTTCAGGTCCCCTGGCCCAGAAGCCCGAAGGCCCGGTCACACGCGTGGGACCAGCACCGCCATCGTGGAGCGGAAGCCATTAGAAGGCCCCGAGTCACCGGCCATACGGGTGAGCACCACACGGTACACTCAGGGACGTGGGCTACTTACATCAGCTTCTAGCAAGGTAGCCAGAAGAGTACAGTCAGTTTGGGAGGCCTACAACTACGCCTGGCCAGGGGAGATCCCATCTGCTCAAGGACTGACCAGGCCCCGTTCGCTAGCAAGTACTCCGGGAGGGTCTATCGTTGTTACCAGTAAAGACCCTGAACGCTACCATACCGTCTCTGAGTGGTTCCTGCTACCCCCATCATCCACGTCGGCTGCCCTGAGGCCATACCCCTCCCGTTGGGGGTTATACTATCACGCTGCACCATCCTTCCACCGGCCTCAGCGGTCTGCCCTGCAGCAGCAGCCCCTGGCTGCATTCAACGGGTGGCGTAGTCATCAACCATTTTCTACCGCTAACAGACTGCCGTCCAGTTTGACTCCCTGGGCACGGACCGGGTCACCGCCACGAGACTACAACCCTAAACAGATCCGGCTCCGGGTAAGCTCCCGCGTGCGCAACGCAGCGCGACACAGGCCCAGGGGCGCGTCAACTTTGGCGTAGTCGGCAGGATCACATGCCCGCAACCACCGGGTACTGCGTGCCTGAAAAGCAAAGACTGTTCAAACTTACCAGTGGTGAAGATTCCCGCCATCGGTGAAGATTCCCGCCATCCGGCGCCATCTTCAGCCTTCTTCCTGCCATCCGTGGAGTTTTCCCGCCATTGGACGCCATCTTGAGGACGCCGCGCGGGAAGAAGAGGGGCGTGGACTCCGAAAGCGCGCGAGAACTGAAGCCCCGCCTCACGTCCGGACGTTGCGTAAGGTCCTGGAAGGAGCCCAGCAGACGCCGACGTCACAGGAGCGCGACGGAAGGTCCTCAACCCTGACGATCCACTGCAGAGCCGCGGCCTACGGAACAGGATCATCGCAAGGTAGGCCACGGTCCACTAGGGGGGAGGAAGATGTCGGATACGGAGGAGAGCTCCACTGCCTCAACCCCCGCCAGCGCTACCGCTGTTGCAGTTATGCCCTTCACCATGCCCTATATCCCGGGAGCAGCTTGGCTACCCCAGTACTCAGGGGAGTCACATACCCTGCATGACTTTAGAGAAAAGCTGGATAGCCTCTTCCAGGTGTACCCCCTCACAGAAGAGCAAAAAGTGAGCATCCTGGTGGCCCAACTAACTGGGGCAGCCAAAAGGGAAGTAAAATCCTGGCCACCTGGGAGGAAGACTGTCACAGGGATACTAACCCGGCTGAAGGACACCTTTGATACCCGCACCTCAGCCGAGATTAAACTTAGATTCTACGGGTGCAAGCAGCGAGCGCATGAGAGTATAAGGGACTATGCACTCAACCTACAAGAGGCCCTGAGGGCCATTAAGCAGACCGACCCTAATGGAGTGGGAAACGAGGACAGGCTGTTGACCGAACAATTTATAGAGGGTTTATATTGCAATGCCCACCGCACCCAGTTGCGGGCAATGGCCTTACAGGACCCTCATCTAGAATTTGCACAGTTCAAGGACAGAGCCATCCGGGTGCTCCGAGAACCGGCACCAGGTGGCGTTGTGACCCACAGACGCCCCACTACCACTTACTACCAGGAGGCGGCGCCCTTGTCAGCAGGGCCTGTGGGAGCTGATGCGCAGGCTTTGGACAATGACCCGGCTCCAGACCTACACCATCAGGTCCAAGAGCTAGCTAAAAGCGTTGCTGCGCTAACCCGAACTGTGCAGTCTTTACAGGTTTCCACTCCAGGGAAGATCCAGCTGGCATCCGGACCGGAGGACATCCCGTGGCGTCGACCAAGGAGGACCCCACCGGCCAGAGGAAGACCCAGTGACCGATACAGCGAGGACGGACGACCCATCTGCCGCCGCTGCAATCAACCCGGACATATGGAAAGGTACTGTTCTTTAAACGGGCACAACCTGGGGTAGAGGGCCAACCCCCAGGAAAAAGATCACCAGGCCCATCGAACTGGCGCGACAGATATGTGGGAGGACGTCCAGTCTTGCCTGTGGTACTGGATGGCATTCCCATGAGTGCCCTACTGGACACCGGGTCACAGGTCACCACCATCCCGTACGTGCTCTTCAAGCAGTACTGGAATGACTCGGATATTACCCGCTACCCTGACGACGACTTGAGTATCATCGCCAGCAATGGTCAGCCCGTGCCACAGATCGGATTTAAAGAGGTGACCATCAAAATTGGTAGAGTCGAACTGGCCGCACAGGGACTGATCATTGTAGATATTGACAAACATGAGAGTCACCCAAAAATAACTCTAGGAACTAATGTAATTGAAAATTGTCTTGCAGAGGTGATTTTCCTTTTACAGCAGGTTGCCAAGAATGCCAGCTCCGGCGAGCAGCGGGTGCTCCAGAAAGAGATCCGGGCACTGATGCAACGGCAACAAGTGGAACTCTCCGGCGGTGAGATTGGTAGCGTAAGAATGTGTGACCCTTTTCCTATTGCCATGCCCCCAAAAAGTGAAATGATGATTTGGTGCCGGGCAGCTATTGGTCTGAGAGGTAGAGATTACCAGGCAATGGTAGAACCAGTTTACTCAGACAGTAGGCCCACCATTTTGACAGCACGGGGGGTGGTCAATGTACGCCATGGGAGGGTGCCCGTTCGCATAATAAATATCGGGGAGAGGGAAGTGTACCTGCCCCGGTATGCCACGCTAGCCAAATTATATACCACTAATCAAAATTCTATACAATCTGTGGAACCCTTGCCTCCATCTCACCCGGAGGAAGGTAACGGCTCTAAGAAAGACATGGAGGACTGGTGTCAGCAACTACATCTGGGTACTGACTCCACTCCCTCACACCAGAAACAAGGAGTCTATCGGGTGGTTCAAGAGTATGAGAGAGTGTTTAGTAAACACCCGTTAGACTTCGGGCGAGTCAAGGGGGTAGAACACCGCATCCCCACGGGAGATCATCCTCCCATAAAAGAGAGGTATCGACCCGTACCCCCTGCACATTACCAACACGCCAAGGGGATGCTTAGAGACATGAAGGAGGCTGGGGTAATCCGGGATAGCTGTAGCCCCTGGGCAGCCCCACTAGTTTTAGTCAAAAAGAAAGACAACACCATGAGGATGTGTGTAGATTACCGGAAAATCAACCGTATCACACACAAGGATGCGTACCCCTTACCAAGGATAGAGGAGTCATTGGCTGCTTTAAGATCTGCTAACTTCTTCTCTACCTTGGATCTCACTAGCGGGTACTGGCAGGTTCCTGTAGCAGAGGCGGACCGGGAGAAGACCGCATTCACCACCCCGATGGGACTTAGCGAGTTCACCTGCATGCCGTTCGGACTCTGCAACGCCCCAGGAACCTTCCAACGATTAATGGAGTGCTGTCTGGGCCACAGAAACTTCGAGACGGTCCTGTTGTACCTGGACGATGTCATCGTATACTCCAAAACTTATGAGGACCACCTGAAACACCTGGCGGAGGTGTTCGAAGCTCTGGCGAGTTACGGCCTAAAGGTGAAACCCTCCAAGTGTCACCTCCTGAAACCAAAGGTGCAATACCTGGGACACGTGGTGAGCGCTGACGGAGTGGCTCCCGACCCCGATAAGATCACCGCAATTAAGGGATGGCCAAGCCCCTCCAGCGTAAAAGAAGTGCGGCAGTTCCTAGGGTTGGTAGGCTACTACCGAAGGTTTATTCCCGGTTTCACCAAAAAGGCAGCACCTATGCAGGACCTCCTGATAGGCCAGTCCCGGAAGGCCAAGAACCAGAAGCCGCCCTTCAAATGGGAAAAGCTAGAAGAAGAGTCCTTCCGCCAGCTGAAGATGGCCCTCACGGGGGATGAAATCTTGGCGTACCCGGACTATAGCCAGCCCTTCATCCTCTACACCGACGCCAGTAACATCGGGCTAGGAGCCGTACTGTCCCAGATTCAGCAGGGGAGAGAACGAGTAATCTCCTATGCCAGCCGAAAACTGCGACCCACCGAAAGGAACCCCGAAAATTACAGCTCATTTAAGCTAGAGTTCCTGGCCGTGGTATGGGCAGTCACCGAGCGCTTTAGGCATTACCTCGCTTCTTCCCGGTTCACCGTATACACGGATAACAACCCGCTGACACACCTGGACACGGCAAGACTCGGTGCCCTGGAGCAGAGGTGGATGGCCCGTCTGTCCAACTACGAGTTCACAATTAAATACCGGGCAGGGCGCTCCAATACCAACGCGGACGCCCTGTCCAGGATGCCCAACCTGCCGGACGGAGGAGAAGATCCGGAGGGACTGGAAGAAGTTGAACTCCCTGCGTTCCACCGTCATGGGACTATCCAGTATTCCCACCGGGTAAGGAGTAAGCAGGCTGCTACGTTGAACCCCTTACCTCACTACAACTGGGCGGAAACGCAAGACAGCGACCCTGCCGTCCGACTGGTGAAGGAGATGCTGACTCGCCCGGAGGCTAGCCTGGAATCAGACGCTCCAGAGGAAGCCAAACAACTATGGGCAGAGAAGAGTCGACTGTTCCTTTACAAGGGGAAGTTGTGCCGCAGAATGGTTAACTCCAGGACGCATGAACTACTCTGGCAAGTAGTGGTGCCACGAAGAGACGCAGCCATGGTGATGGAGGCATACCACGACGGAGCTGGACACTTCGGGTGGAAAAAGCTGGAGTTCCTGCTGCGCGAGCGGTTCCACTGGGTAGGCATGAGGGGAACCATCGAGAAGTGGTGCAGAGACTGTGGCCCGTGCAATCTGAGAAGGAAGGACCGGGCCAGCCAGAAGACTCCCCTGCAGTCCATCGTCACCCGGCAACCGTTGGAACTGGTAGCCTTGGATCATGTAAAACTGACCCCCAGCAGAAGTGGCTACGTCTACGCGTTAACCATCGTGGATCATTACTCCCGGTTTCTGGTTGTCGTCCCCGTCAAGGACTTAACGGCTCGAACAGCAGCTAGAGCCTTCCAGCAGCACTTTTGCCGTCCACACGGGTACCCGGACCAAGTGCTGACGGACCAGGGACCTGCCTTTGAAGCGGAGGTCTTCCAGGAATTCTGCAATCTGTATGGCTGCCGGAAGATAAGGACGACACCCTACCATCCGCAAACTAATGGACTTTGTGAGAAAATGAACCAGGTGGTAATGGATCTTCTAAAAACGTTGCCCCTGGAAGAACGCAGTCTGTGGCCTGAGAAGTTGCCCGATCTGGTGGACCTATACAACCACATCCCGGTAGGTTCCACCAACTGTACCCCGGCTTACCTAATGAGGGCAAGACCTGGTAAGTTACCTGTTGACCTGGAAATGGGAGTCCTGACGCCCGAGGACACTTCACCAGAAACGGACTGGGACACAGAGAGGCAGCAGCAGTACCGGAAAGTACAGGAGAGCGTGGAGCGAAGTCTCTGTCAGGCTAGGGAAAGACAAGAGAAGACTTACAACCAGTATGCTCCCGCTGTTCCCCTGGTACCCGGAGAGCAGGTCTTGAAGAGGAAGAGACGGCTCCACAAGTTGGACGACCAGTGGGAGAAGGACCCGTACACCGTACTGCCCTCAAGCCACGAGAACCCGAAGGTCTGTACCATCAGTAAAGACGGAGGGGAAACCACAGCCATTGTATCCCGGGACCACCTGAAGAAGTGCCCCGAACAACTGAGGAACCCTGAGGAGGAACAGGAAGACCATCGACCCGTGGAAGAAAGGGAAGATATGGTTAGTACCGTGCTCGGGGACTTCCCTCGGTCTTGGACTCAAGTCAATGGTGCAGTTGTGGTACCCGTACTCACCTTCCTCCAACCATCATCCCAAGAACCTACGGAGCAACGGGTAGAGCTGGAAGAGCAGCCGGTCCAGGAGGCAGAAGACTCCACCCAAGCGGAACAGGAGAATCCACCCTCTGCTTATAGTGAGCCTGCCGTACCCCTAGTGAGACAAAGAGCCGGTAGACAGCTGCCCAGTTTACCCTTGACAGCTCCTACACCCTGTAGTTCAGGGCCAGACAGTCAGCTCCGTAGGTCCACTAGGGCCACTAGAGGCCAGTTACCCGCACGTTGGAGGATCTAAATGTTTAAGTTGTTTTACAATGTTTACCTGTTTATTGTTGCTTGTGTGTAATTTTGTGTTTCTAGTTGTTTTTAGGAGTCTTCGGTGGATTTACCGGGAATCCTTTGTATATAGTTGGAGCGTAACCCAGGATGGACTAGAGACTGTTAAGGACTCGGGGTAGGACAGACCCCTACCTGGTTACGTCTCCCTGTGTTGGTGAAATGGACACCTTTGCTTTTCTTCAAAGACTGCACCCGGTTGCGGACATCCGTGACCATCTTATTGTGTTTCCTTATTGTATTTTATTGTTCTTTGATATACCTTGTTATATTTTTCTAAAAAGTGTTTAGTCCCGGAGTACTAAATTTCACTAGGGGGGAGTGTGACACCCCAGGGGTCTGGTTGTCACAGTGATAGAGATATTACGTCTGAGAGCAGGTGGGAGGTCCTTTGGTCAGGGATCCTGTGCATGCCACACCTCCTGCCCAGCCTTGGGAGGGGAAGAACTTCCCCTGTATAAACCCGGGGCTGAGGCAGGGTTAGTGAGTCCAGGAAGAGGAGAGACAAGAGCAGCATAGGAAGCAGCAGAGTCACAAGGAGTCAGGGGCTGGCAGCTGCAGCGCTCGCCCTGACTAAGAAGATTCTTTACCGGACCCGGAGTCCGAGGCTGTGGGGACTAACTTCTACCCAGCAGCAGAATCCGTCAGGCAGGGGATTTCAGGTCCCCTGGCCCAGAAGCCCGAAGGCCCGGTCACACGCGTGGGACCAGCACCGCCATCGTGGAGCGGAAGCCATTAGAAGGCCCCGAGTCACCGGCCATACGGGTGAGCACCACACGGTACACTCAGGGACGTGGGCTACTTACATCAGCTTCTAGCAAGGTAGCCAGAAGAGTACAGTCAGTTTGGGAGGCCTACAACTACGCCTGGCCAGGGGAGATCCCATCTGCTCAAGGACTGACCAGGCCCCGTTCGCTAGCAAGTACTCCGGGAGGGTCTATCGTTGTTACCAGTAAAGACCCTGAACGCTACCATACCGTCTCTGAGTGGTTCCTGCTACCCCCATCATCCACGTCGGCTGCCCTGAGGCCATACCCCTCCCGTTGGGGGTTATACTATCACGCTGCACCATCCTTCCACCGGCCTCAGCGGTCTGCCCTGCAGCAGCAGCCCCTGGCTGCATTCAACGGGTGGCGTAGTCATCAACCATTTTCTACCGCTAACAGACTGCCGTCCAGTTTGACTCCCTGGGCACGGACCGGGTCACCGCCACGAGACTACAACCCTAAACAGATCCGGCTCCGGGTAAGCTCCCGCGTGCGCAACGCAGCGCGACACAGGCCCAGGGGCGCGTCACATGCAAAAACGCTTGACAAACGCTTCTACCTGGCAGGAAACACGCCTGTAAAATCCGCATGCGTTTTTCCTGCCAGGGAGAAGCGGAAAAAATCTGCAGCATTTCTGCATCGTGGGCACATAGCCTCAAAGGGAATAAAAATCTATAAGAACGGAGAAGTGACATCCTGACATTACAGGGTTAATAGCTATAGATTGAGGAGAAATTAACAGAACATAATAAAGGACATAAAAAAGAAGCTAATACAAAGTTTACTTATACTTCACTGCCGACTGCACCCCTCAAGTGAGTGTCCCCTCGGCAGTTACCATGATGTCAGTGTGTGATGTCATCCCATTCTATGGATCACTAATCACCAGGAACAACAGTAACTGTCGGAAGTGACAAAGACCTACAACCAATCCAGCATCCATGAAATGGTGTATTAAGGGATTGTGCAGGATTAGAAAAACATAATTGCTTTCTTCCGGAAACAGCGCCACACCTGTCAACGGCTTGCGTTTGGCATTGAAACTCTGCTTCATAGAAGTGAATAGAGCTGAACTGTAATACCAGACACAACCAACAGACAGGTGTGGCGCTGTTTTTTGAAGAAACCAGTAAATCAAAAAAATCACTGCACACCCTAAAGTGGTGCTCAAGAAGGGACCGTGCCCTGTCACATGTGAAAATAACCTTGGCACTCGAAAAAATTCTGCTTAAGAAAATTTATTACAGTCCATATTAATATACAGTAAACATACGTTAACGTTTCGGTCTACACGACCTTCTTCAGTTGACCGTATATTCGTATCACTGGTATAAGGGAAGATAAGCTGGAGGAGTCAACTAGGACAGCCTGCTAGGGAGCTCGTAGGGGACTCAGGACTGGCAGCGCGGCATCCACCGCTAGATGCTGTCTAGCGGTGGATGCCGCTCTGCCAGTCCTGAGTCCCCTACGTATGTTTACTGTATATTAATATGGACTGTAATAAATTTTCTTAAGCAGAATTTTTTCGAGTGCCAAGGTTATTTTCACTTTTGAAGAAACCAGACAAAATTTTTCAAATCTTGAACAACCCGCTTAGATTCCTTACCTTCAGCCAAAACCTTATATAAGAGATATCAATGTAATTATCTAATCATCAGGCAAATAGCCTCTTCACAGAGGAAGAGGGTAGAAGCTCTAGTGCCACAATTGGAGGTAGTAATCCTAGAAGTCAATATGAACCCTTTAATGAGCCTTGTCACATGACTTAGGATAGAAAGCCAAACCAGAAGCTCCATTTACAGACAAGTGTTTAGGACTTTTTGCTTCTTATCAGTGCAAAGCTACCGCACATAAGAGGCACTAGCGCTCCTATTATCTTCCTCTGAACAGGCAACTTTATATTAAAATTCCCAGAGCAACATTACTTGGGCTATAAGTCCCCCCTATGTCAACTTGGCGCCCTCCACAAGGAAAAAATGTACCCCTTATACCCTCTAAATGTCATGGAACTGGTAAAAAAATAAAGATTTATGGTAGTTTTTCCTATATTCCTAATTATACATAATCTATGCATTGCACTATATTGTTTGCACGTATGGATGGTGGATACAAAGAGGGAAGGCCAGGTGGATAGATGACACATTTTGCTCATTAGCGAAACAAAAATTGAGATATTATTAGAGAATGAGGGAAATGAGGCGAGAGAGCCACAGACACAAGGGATATGATAGGAGATAAATCAGGAGATAATACACATGAGGCTACTTACACTCCACTAACTGTAAACCCTCGGAGGAGTTCCGTCCGGCAGTTGCTTATATATCGGCGTCACAACATTCCGTGACCTCATAACCAACAATCACCTGCAGCCAATGCACTATACATGAATGGTCCTCTAGCCCCTTATGGACACAACTGGTTTTGGCCTTAAAGTGGTTTATTTAATATAAATAAATAATACACATTTAAATAGTAAACATTTTTCTAAATACCTCCATTTAACAAAAAGGCGTGCTTTATCTAAAAAGAGCTTTTTGTTTTTTTTTCACTCCCCACCTTCATATATTCAAGGCTTCGCACTGTGTGTGGGATCCGTTTCTTCTGCTGACTTGCAGTGTAATATATGTATCTTTAGAGATAAACGGTACATCCACTTAAAAAATATATATATTTTTTTTTTTTCTGATCCATTAAAACCTGTTCTGCTAGTCCAAGAAAACAACACCAAATTAAAAAGTCACACATATGGCTGAATATTCATTACACAATCAATTATACCTACTCCAATATATAATGAATAAAGACAGAGATGATATCAAACATAACATTTAATTTTTATTAATATACATGATTAAAATCAGAGGGGGGGGAGTATTAAGGAGATGGGGTATTACATATATATATAACAATAATGGTTTATCTTGGGTATGTCTTATTATTCATAAATCAAAACAAGGTGTAGCAACAACTAATTTATATAAAATAGATAAATAAATAATTAATTCCAAGTGGATATATAGTAGATAGAAGTGCGATACTGAATAAATCACATACATAGAGAAATAGATATAACATACAGACAAGAATAAATACTATATAGACATATCATTCTACCTCTTCCAACAAGCCTACAACCTACAGTAACCACCGCTAAACCATATCACTGCGTTACCAGCTGTACCCTCACCTACTGTATCCTCACCCTTCCCTTGTAGATTGTGAGCCCTCGCGGGCAGGGTCCTCGCTCCTCCTGTACCAGTCAGCGACTTCTATTGTTTAAGATTATTGTACTTTTTTTTATTATGTATGCCCCTTTTTCACATGTAAAGCGCCATGGAATAAATGGTGCTATAATAATAAATAATAATAATATTAATACAAAAGCATTGCATCATTTTGGAAATGTAGTCCATTTGGTTGTTTTGTATTTAAAGTAAAAATCTAATACATTTCTCTTAAAAGCCTTTTTTTGGCCAGTTAAACCATATGGGGTCTGCATTAATCTATATGGGGGCTTCATTAATCTATATGGGGGCAACATTATACTGTATGAGGCTGCATTATTCTCTATGGGGGCTGCATTATACTATATGGGGGCTGCATTATATCATGTGAGGGCTGCATTATACTATATGGGGGCTGCATAATACTACATGGGGGCTCAATTATACCATATGGGGTCTGCATTATACTATATGGAGCTGAATATATATGGGTGCTGCATTATACTATATGGGGTGTACATTATGCTAAGTGGGGGCTGCATCATCAGTGTTGGCGGCAGCAGCCACCTCCCGGAAGTTCTCACTTGCTCAACTGCTTTGTCTACTTGTAGTGGCCAGGTATTGGTACTGCACATCTGCCTCCTATTCAAATCAATAGGAGGTGGATGTGCAGTACCCTGTGGCAGCCACTACAAGTAGATGGAGCAGCTCAGCAAGTGAGTACTTCCGGTCGGCGGCCGTCGCCGACACAGATAACATCTGATCTACGCGGGTGCTGGGTGTCGGACCCCGGCCGATCAGACATTGATGACCTATCCTAAGGAGAGGCCATCAATGTAAAAGTAGTGGACAGCCTCTTTCAAGATGTGTCATGATGAGATGTATATGCAAATGATGAGTATAAGTGTAAGATACTACATTGTCTTTTCCCAGATATGATCTTGTATATGGCCTTTTTGACAGCTGAGTATTTAGATTTGTTTTGGTAATAATGGCGCTTGATAGAGCCTGGGCAAACACAATGAACATGTCGGAGGCTATTAGCTTGTCAGCTTTGTCATTATTTCACTTCTTAATCAGGTCTTTGGACCAAGCTACAAGCTCGCTGCTACTTTGATTTCCAATAATAACTATATTTTAAACTGAATTTGCATATCAATACTTTGCTTGATTTTCCACCAACATATGATGAAAATTGTATCTGTTTCAAAAGCACCAAGAATACATTTGCAATTGTAATTTCCCTAGGGTGAGAAAGCCTTTTTACAGAAACTTTGATATGTTTTTCATTTTACTGTTCCCGTCTTGTCAATGCATTGTTATTCACATTTTCTAGTTGTATTTGCATAACAAGGGGCTGAATGCGCTGTTTGCTGCCACCAGATCCAGAGCTTGAAAGATAGAATTGCAAGTAAAAATAAATTTGACAGAAAGCAAAAAGTGCCTAAAACAATCCAGATTTATGTGACATTCTTCAGCTCTGACGCCCAGTTATGATCCATGTTACAGAGGATTACTTCTGCCACTTTTCAAGTATGATCCTCACATGAGGCTGGAAGTATAGTTTTATCAGCAGCTTTTCATGGACCTGTTTGTACCACTGTTATCTTTTTATATGGTGTATCAATGCTACATGAATCAAACATTTAGCAACCAGACAAAACACATTCCATACATGTATATGCATCTGACTGCGTATGTTATATGTCACTGACTTAAAGGTTTTGTCCCAGTCTATCATTCACATTATTTTGGTCCTTGTGCTGTCCATGTGGAGTAGGATAGCACACGGACCCAATGCTGGCTTATAGGGATCTGTCAGCAGTTTTTGCTTTGTAATCCGACAGCAGTATACTGTAATGTAGGGGCAGAGAGCCAATTCCATTGATGTCTCACTTACTGGACTTTTGCTGCAGTTTTGATAGAATCCCTGTTTTCTCTATTGTATATGTAGCAGTGGTCAGAATGCCTCCCCAGAAACCCCGCCCACAACCCTGATTGGCAGATGTACACTGTGCTGTTTGAGCGAGCTGCCAATCAGTGGTGGGGTTACACACATTAGCTGGACTGACTTGCACTTGAGACCTAGTACTCTTTTAATAGTCTCCTGCTGATAAAACACTGATTGTATTGAAATTACAGCACACAGCCTAATAAGTAACACATCCCTGGAATCAGTCTCTCTTGCCCTATATTTTGCTGTTCTCAGATTAAATAGCAAAAACCCGCAGACAGATTCTCTGTATGTAATAGTTCTCATGCGCTATTTTTCATATGGACCTCAGGTCCGTATGAAAAATTTTCAGCATGCTCTAGTCTGGTCTCATGTACAGACCAGACTAACTCATGTAACTAGCAGGTATATCCTGCACCTGTCTACTATGTGGACGGGAACATGTAGCTGCACACGGAGCCTGTCAGGTCCACAATTTGTGGAGGAGACTGCTCTGATAAATTCAGCGGACCATGTGAACACAGACTAACAGGGATGGCTATTAATGTGAAATGATGCAGTATAATGCTACAGTCTTTCTGCAGCTGCTGGGAAAATATATAGCTGGCCAGAGTTTCCCATAGCTTCCCCCAGAAGAAGCCGAATGTAATGGCGAAATGTATGTCCGGATTATTTTTTCTGGCACAGGAAGGGAATAAAAATTTGCTTAAGTGTAAGGTCATTGTAATAAAAAAGGAAATCCCTAATACAGCAAATCCTTGGATTGCTAACTAGATAAGTTCTATAGCTTTGTTCTTAACCCGAATATGTACAGTATGTAATTGGAACCCTGTACTGCTCACTGCCCACCATATGGTCCTCTTCTTTCGATCGTTGGGTGTGCTGCATTTCCTGTCCTCTTCACTATAGGCCAGAACTTACAGAAGCATCAGGTCTCGGAGATTACCGCACATCATAGGGTCATGATGTCAGAGTCACGACCTTATGATGTGCAATGTCCTCCAGGACCTGGATGCAGCCGTATGTCTTGGAGATGCAGCGCTTGATGGCAGAAAGAAGAGGACCTTATAGCGAGCAGCAAGGCTGCCTGACAGGTGAGTTTTTCCTTTCACCAACACTCAACTCTCCGGATGCCATTAACCGTCTCTGCTGCTCGCAACCCACCTTGCCGTTCTTTTCTATTCATCATCAGGCTTGCTCCCGTCTCTTCATTATAGGCCAGGACTTATGGCCGTGTAAAGACCTCTGAGATAATTGCATGTCATAAGTAAGGTTGCAACATTAATGTTGCAACCTTATGACGCACACTGACCTTCGGGTCTTGAACACGGCCGGAATTCTTGGAGATTTGTGCACGACATTTGTGCACGACAGAAGAAAGTAGGGACCTGGAGAAGTGAGTATCAGGTTGCTTTTTTTCAACCAATATCTACATCACCGTCTTGTCCTCTACTTTCTATTGTCATGTGTGCCGCATCTCTGGCCTCTTCAATATAGGACATGACTTCCGACCGCACCCATGCCGAAGCTTACGACTCGTTATAAGGTTGCGATGACTACGCGACCTTATGACTTGGAGAGCGCGAAGGCGTAAAGAAAAGGACCGAACAGCAGCAGGAGATGTCAGTGGCAAGCTGAGTGTATTAGGTTTTTTTTTTGATCATCTGACGTTCGTAACTAAAGGTTATATGTGACGCGCCCCTGGGCCTGTGTCGCGCTGCGCTGCGCATGCGGGAGCTTACCCGGAGCCGGATCTGTGGAGGGTTGTAGTCTCGTGGCGGTGACCCGGTCCGTGCCCAGGGAGTCAAACTAGACGGCAGTCCATTAGTAGTAAATGGTTGATGACTACGCCACCCGTTGAGTGCAGCCAGGGGGCTGCTGCTGCAGGGCAGACCGCTGAGGCCGATGGTGGGATTGTGCAGCGTGATAGTATAACCCCCAACGGGAGGGGTATGGCCTCAGGGCAGCCGACGTGGATGATGGGGGTAGCAGGAACCACTCAGAGACGGTACGGTGTAGTTCAGGGTCTTTACTGGTAACAACAAAAGACCCTCCCGGAGTACTTGCTAGCGGATGGGGCCTGGTCAGTCCTTGAGCAGATGGGATCTCCCCTGGCCAGGCGTAGTTGTAGGCCTCCCAAACTGACTGTACTCTTCTGGCTACCTTGCTAGGAGCTGATGTAAGTAGCCCACGTCCCTGAGTGTACCGTGTGGTGCTCACCCGTATGGCCGGTGACTCGGGGCCTTCTAATGGCTTCCGCTCCACGATGGCGGTGCTGGTCCCACGCGTGTGACCGTGCCTTCGGGCTTCTGGGCCAGAGGACCTGAAATCCCCTGCCTGACGGATTCTGCTGCTGGGCAGGAATTAGTCCCCACAGCCTCGGACTCCGGGTCCGGTAAAAAGTCTTCTTAGTCAGGGCGAACTCTGCAGCTGCCAGCCCCTGACTCCTTGTAACTGCTGTTTCTTCCTATGCTGTCTCTACTTCTTCTCTTCTTCTACTCACTCACCCTGCCTCAGCCCCAGGTTTATATAGGGGAAGTTCTTCCCCTCCCAAGACTGGGCAGGAGGTGTGGCATGCACAGGATCCCTGACTAAAGGACCTCCCACCTGCTCTCAGACATAACATTACGTTACTGTGGCAACCAGACCCCTGGGGTGTCACATTCCCCCCTAGTAAAATTTAGTACTCCGGGACTAAACACATTTAGAAAACATAACAAGGCAAAACATTAATAATACAATAAGAAAACACATAAAGATGGTTATGGCGTGTCCGCAACCGGGTGCAGTCTCTGAAGAAAGCAAGGTGTCCATTTCACCAACACAGGGAGACGTAACCAGGTAGGGGTCTGTTCTACCCCGAGTCCTTGACAGTCTTTAGTCCATCCTGGGTTACGCTCCAACTATATACAAGGATTCCCGGTAAATCCACAAAGGATTCCTAAAAACAACTAGAAATACAAAATTACACACAAGCAACTATAGACAGGTAAACATTATAAAATAGCTTAAACATTTAGATCCTCCAACGTGCGGGTAACTGGCCTCTAGTGGCCCTAGTGGACCTACGGAGCTGACTGTCTGGCCCTGAACTACAGGGTGTAGGAGCTGTCAAGGGTAAACTGGGCAGCTGTCTACCGGCTCTTTGTCTCACTAGGGGTACGGCAGGCTCACTATAAGCAGAGGGTTGATTCTCCTGTTCTACTTGTGTGGAGTCTTCTGCCTCCTGGACCGGCTGTTCTTCCAGCTCTACCCGTTGCTCCGTAGGTTCTTGGGATGATGGTTGGAGGAAGGTGAGTACGGGTACCACAACTGCACCATTGACTTGAGTCCAAGACCGAGGGAAGTCCCCGAGCACGGTACTAACCATATCTTCCCTTTCTCCCACGGGTCGATGGTCTTCTTGTTCCTCTTCAGGGTTCCTCAGTTGTTCGGGACACTTCTTCAGGTGGTCCCGGGATACAATGGCTGTGGTTTCCCCTCCGTCTTTACTGATGGTACAGACCTTCGGGTTCTCGTGGCTTGAGGGCAGTACGGTGTACGGGTCCTTCTCCCACTGGTCATCCAACTTGTGGAGCCGTCTTTTCCTCTTCAAGACCTGCTCTCCGGGTACCAGGGGAACAGCGGGAGCATACTGGTTGTAAGTCTTCTCTTGTCTTTCCCTAGCCTGACAGAGACTTCGCTCCACGCTCTCCTGTACTCTCCGGTACTGCTGCTGCCTCTCTGTGTCCCAGTCTGTTTCTGGTGAAGTGTCCTCAGGTGTCAGGACTCCCATTTCCAGGTCAACAGGTAACTTACCAGGTCTCGCCCTCATTAGGTAAGCCGGGGTACAGTTGGTGGAACCTACCGGGATGTGGTTGTATAGGTCCACCAGATCGGGCAACTTCTCAGGCCACAGACTGCGTTCTTCCAGGGGCAATGTTTTTAGAAGATCCATTACCACCTGGTTCATTTTTTCACAAAGTCCATTAGTTTGCGGATGGTAGGGTGTCGTCCTTATCTTCCGGCAGCCATACAGATTGCAGAATTCCTGGAAGACCTCCGCTTCAAAGGCAGGTCCCTGGTCCGTCAGCACTTGGTCCGGGTACCCGTGTGGACGGCAGAAGTGCTGCTGGAAGGCCCTAGCTGCTGTTTGAGCCGTTAAGTCCTTGACGGGGACGACAACCAAGAACCGGGAGTAATGATCCACGATGGTTAACGCGTAGACGTAGCCACTTCTGCTTGGGGTCAGTTTTACATGATCCAAGGCTACCAGTTCCAACGGTTGCCGGGTGACGATGGACTGCAGGGGAGTCTTCTGGCTGGCCCGGTCCTTCCTTCTCAGATTGCACGGGCCACAGTCTCTGCACCACTTCTCGATGGTTCCCCTCATGCCTACCCAGTGGAACCGCTCGCGCAGCAGGAACTCCAGCTTTTTCCACCCGAAGTATCCAGCTCCGTCGTGGTATGCCTCCATCACCATGGCTGCGTCTCTTCGGGGCACCACTACTTGCCAGAGTAGTTCATGCGTCCGGGAGTTGACCATTCTGCGGCACAACTTCCCCTTGTAAAGGAATAGTCGACTCTTCTCCGCCCATAGTTGTTTGGCTTCCTCCGGAGCGTCTGGTTCAAGGCGAGCCTCCGGCCGAGTCAGCATCTCCTTCACCAGTCGGACGGCAGGGTCGCTGTCTTGCGTTTCCGCCCAGTTGTAGTGGGGTAAGGGGTTCAACGTAGCAGCCTGCTTACCCCTTACCCGGTGGGAATACTGGATAGTCCCATGACGGTGGAACGCAGGGAGTTCAACTTCTTCCAGTCCCTCCGGATCTTCTCCTTCGTCCGGCAGGTTGGGCATCCTGGACAGGGCGTCCGCGTTAGTATTGGAGTGTCCTGCCCGGTATTTGATTGTGAACTCGTAGTTGGACAGACGGGCCATCCACCTCTGCTCCAGGGCACCGAGTCTTGCCGTGTCCAGGTGTGTCAACGGGTTGTTATCCGTGTATACGGTGAACCGGGAAGAAGCGAGGTAATGCCTAAAGCGCTCGGTGACTGCCCATACCACGGCCAGGAACTCTAGCTTAAATGAGCTGTAATTTTCGGGGTTCCTTTCGGTGGGTCGCAGTTTTCGGCTGGCATAGGAGATTACTCGTTCTCTCCCCTGCTGAATCTGGGACAGTACGGCTCCTAGCCCGATGTTACTGGCGTCGGTGTAGAGGATGAAGGGCTAGCTATAGTCCGGGTACGCCAAGATTTCATCCCCCGTGAGGGCCATCTTCAGCTGGCGGAAGGACTCTTCTTCTAGCTTTTCCCATTTGAAGGGCGGCTTCTGGTTCTTGGCCTTCCGGGACTGGCCTATCAGGAGGTCCTGCATAGGTGCTGCCTTTTTGGTGAAACCGGGAATAAACCTTCGGTAGTAGCCTACCAACCCTAGGAACTGCCGCACTTCTTTTACGCTGGAGGGGCTTGGCCATCCCTTAATTGCGGTGATCTTATCGGGGTCGGGAGCCACTCCGTCAGCGCTCACCACGTGTCCCAGGTATTGCACCTTTGGTTTCAGGAGGTGACACTTGGAGGGTTTCACCTTTAGGCCGTAACTCGCCAGAGCTTCGAACACCTCCGCCAGGTGTTTCAGGTGGTCCTCATAAGTTTTGGAGTATACGATGACATCGTCCAGGTACAACAGGACCGTCTCGAAGTTTCTGTGGCCCAGACAGCACTCCATTAATCGTTGGAAGGTTCCTGGGGCGTTGCAGAGTCCGAACGGCATGCAGGTGAACTCGCTAAGTCCCATCGGGGTGGTGAATGCGGTCTTCTCCCGGTCCGCCTCTGCTACAGGAACCTGCCAGTACCCGCTAGTGAGATCCAAGGTAGAGAAGAAGTTAGCAGATCTTAAAGCAGCCAATGACTCCTCTATCCTTGGTAAGGGGTACGCATCCTTGTGTGTGATACGGTTGATTTTCCGGTAATCTACACACATCCTCATGGTGTTGTCTTTCTTTTTGACTAAAACTAGTGGGGCTGCCCAGGGGCTACAGCTATCCCGGATTACCCCAGCCTCCTTCATGTCTCTAAGCATCCCCTTGGCGTGTTGGTAATGTGCAGGGGGTACGGGTCGATACCTCTCTTTTATGGGAGGATGATCTCCCGTGGGGATGCGGTGTTCTACCCCCTTGACTCGCCCGAAGTCTAACGGGTGTTTACTAAACACTCTCTCATACTCTTGAACCACCCGATAGACTCCTTGTTTCTGATGTGAGGGAGTGGAGTCAGTACCCAGATGTAGTTGCTGACACCAGTCCTCCATGTCTTTCTTAGAGCCGTTACCTTCCTCCTGGTGAGATGGAGGCAAGGGTTCCACAGATTGTATAGAATTTTGATTAGTGGTATATAATTTGGCTAGCGTGGCATACCGGGGCAGGTACACTTCCCTCTCCCCGATATTTATTATGCGAACGGGCACCCTCCCATGGCGTACATTGACCACCCCCCGTGCTGTCAAAATGGTGGGCCTACTGTCTGAGTAAACTGGTTCTACCATTGCCTGGTAATCTCTACCTCTCAGACCAATAGCTGCCCGGCACCAAATCATCATTTCACTTTTTGGGGGCATGGCAATAGGAAAAGGGTCACACATTCTTACGCTACCAATCTCACCGCCGGAGAGTTCCACTTGTTGCCGTTGCATCAGTGCCCGGATCTCTTTCTGGAGCACCCGCTGCTCGCCGGAGCTGGCGTTCTTGGCAACCTGCTGTAAAAGGAAAATCACCTCTGCAAGACAATTTTCAATTACGTTAGTTCCTAGAGTTATTTTTGGGTGACTCTCATGTTTATCAATATCTACAATGATCAGTCCCTGTGCGGCCAGTTCGACTCTACCGATTTTGAGGATCACCTCTTTAAATCCGATCTGTGGCACGGGCTGGCCATTGCTGGCGATGATACTCAAGTCGTCGTCAGGGTAGCGGGTAATATCCGAGTCATTCCAGTACTGCTTGAAGAGCACGTACGGGATGGTGGTGACCTGTGACCCGGTATCCAGTAGGGCACTCATGGGAATGCCATCCAGTACCACAGGCAAGACTGGACGTCCTCCCACATATCTGTCGCGCCAGTTCGATGGGCCTGGTGATCTTTTTCCTGGGGGTTGGCCCTCTACCCCAGGTTGTGCCCGTTTAAAGAACAGTACCTTTCCATATGTCCGGGTTGATTGCAGCGGCGGCAGATGGGTCGTCCGTCCTCGCTGTATCGGTCACTGGGTCTTCCTCTGGCCGGTGGGGTCCTCCTTGGTCGACGCCACGGGATGTCCTCCGGTCCGGATGCCAGCTGGATCTTCCCTGGGGTGGAAACCTGTAAAGACTGCACAGTTCGGGTTAGCGCAGCAACGCTCTTAACTAGCTCTTGGACCTGATGGTGTAGGTCTGGAGCCGGGTCATTGTCCAAAGCCTGCGCATGAGCTCCCACAGGCCCTGTCGACAAGGGCGCCGCCTCCTGGTGGTAAGTGATAGCTGGGCGCCTGTGGGTCACAACGCCACCCGGTGCTGGTTCTCGGAGCACCCGGATAGCTCTATCCTTGAACTGTGCAAAGTCCAGATGGGGATCCTGTAAGGCCATTGCCCGCAACTGGGTTCGGTGGGCATTGCAATATAAACCCTCTATAAATTGTTCAGTCAACAGCCTGTCCTCGTTTCCCACCCCATCAGGGTCGGTCTGCTTTATGGCCCTCAGGGCCTCTTGTAGGTTTAGTGCATAGTCCCTTATACTCTCATGCGCTCGCTGCTTGCACCCGTAGAATCTAAGCTTGATCTCGGCTGAGGTGCGGGTATCGAAGGTGTCCCTCAGCCGGGTTAGTATCTCTGCGACAGTCCTCCTCCCAGGTGGCCAAGATTTTACTTCTCTTTTGGCTGCCCCGGTTAGTTGGGCCACCAGGATGCTCACTTTTTGCTCTTCTGTGAGGGGGTACACCTGGAAGAGGCTATCCAGCTTTTCTCTAAAGTCATGCAGGGTATGTGACTCCCCTGAGTACTGGGGTAGCCAAGCTGCTCCCGGGATATAGGGCATGGTGAAGGGCATAACTGCAGCAGCGGTAGCGCTGGCGGGGGTTGAGGCAGTGAAGCTCTCCTCCGTATCCGACATCTTCCTCCCCCCTAGTGGACCGTGGCCTACCTTGCGATGATCCTCTTCCGTAGGCCGCGGCTCCGCAGGGGATCGTCAGGGTTGAGGACCTTCCGTCGCGCTCCTGTGACGTCGGCGTCTGCTGGGCTCCTTCCAGGACCTTACGCAACGTCCGGACGTGAGGCGGGGCTTCAGTTCTCGCGCGCTTTCGGAGTCCACGCCCCTCTTCTTCCCGCGCGGCGTCCTCAAGATGGCGTCCAATGGCGGGAAAACTCCACGGATGGCGGGAAGAAGGTCGAAGATGGCGCCGGATGGCGGGAAAACTTCGCGGATGGCGGGAAGAAGGTAGAAGATGGCGCCGGATGGCGGGAAACCTCCACGGATAGCGGGAATCTTCACCACTGGTAAGTTTGAACAGTCTTTGCTTTTCAGGCACGCAGTACCCGGTGGTTGCGGGCACGAAATCCTGCCGACTACGCCAAAGTTGACGCGCCCCTGGGCCTGTGTCGCGCTGCGCTGCGCATGCGGGAGCTTACCCGGAGCCGGATCTGTGGAGGGTTGTAGTCTCGTGGCGGTGACCCGGTCCGTGCCCAGGGAGTCAAACTAGACGGCAGTCCATTAGTAGTAAATGGTTGATGACTACGCCACCCGTTGAGTGCAGCCAGGGGGCTGCTGCTGCAGGGCAGACCGCTGAGGCCGATGGTGGGATTGTGCAGCGTGATAGTATAACCCCCAACGGGAGGGGTATGGCCTCAGGGCAGCCGACGTGGATGATGGGGGTAGCAGGAACCACTCAGAGACGGTACGGTGTAGTTCAGGGTCTTTACTGGTAACAACAAAAGACCCTCCCGGAGTACTTGCTAGCGGATGGGGCCTGGTCAGTCCTTGAGCAGATGGGATCTCCCCTGGCCAGGCGTAGTTGTAGGCCTCCCAAACTGACTGTACTCTTCTGGCTACCTTGCTAGGAGCTGATGTAAGTAGCCCACGTCCCTGAGTGTACCGTGTGGTGCTCACCCGTATGGCCGGTGACTCGGGGCCTTCTAATGGCTTCCGCTCCACGATGGCGGTGCTGGTCCCACGCGTGTGACCGTGCCTTCGGGCTTCTGGGCCAGAGGACCTGAAATCCCCTGCCTGACGGATTCTGCTGCTGGGCAGGAATTAGTCCCCACAGCCTCGGACTCCGGGTCCAGTAAAAAGTCTTCTTAGTCAGGGCGAACTCTGCAGCTGCCAGCCCCTGACTCCTTGTAACTGCTGTTTCTTCCTATGCTGTCTCTACTTCTTCTCTTCTTCTACTCACTCACCCTGCCTCGGCCCCAGGTTTATATAGGGGAAGTTCTTCCCCTCCCAAGACTGGGCAGGAGGTGTGGCATGCACAGGATCCCTGACTAAAGGACCTCCCACCTGCTCTCAGACATAACATTACGTTACTGTGGCAACCAGACCCCTGGGGTGTCACATATGTAAATCAGATATTCGTAAGTCCAGGACTCTCTTTATTAGAGTTTTTCTGAAAAGTCATCATTGTTTTTTGGAGTAGTGAATGTGAGAAGCACAGGTCAGGAGGTAAAGACCTTAAGTTGGTCTGTGAGGAAGGAAAGTCATCGATAAGCATAGTTTTAAATACATACAGCTCTCTTTACTGAGCATTGTATCAGAGTTTCCATCAGCATACTTGAAAAATAGGATTCCTATGGAAGCCCAGACAGAGCCCTGGTGACGCCATTCACTATTATGAGGCTGGTCGGTTACTGTCTGGTCTCCATTAGGGCAGTGTTCATCTTTTTCAGAGGTGCACAAAAACATGGTCTGACACATTTTTGTGCACGTTTCAAAGTGTCCAAAGTGACTCCATCTGCATCTTAATAGTGAATGGCTTTATTGGGGCTCTGTCGAGCTTTCTGTTGGAATCTTGTTTTTCAGGGATTCCAATGAAAACCCCGAAGTAGTGCTCAGCGCAGAGCAAACAGCATGGATTTATATAGTGTGACCCGAGAGAGTGTATATACTTACCTCCGATGGCCCGCGCTGTCCTGCTTTACACTCCGTTCTCCCGGCTGCCGGCAACTTTGAATTGAAAGACCTGCCGACGTCAGCGTCACGTGACCCGTCACATGACTCTGACGTCAGCGCAGGTCCTTCAACTCACTGCAAGTGCCGGGAACCAAGCAGGAGCGCTGCGCGGGCCGACAGATGGTAAGTATATATATATTTTTTATTTTATTCTTGTTTTACAGCTTTTTTAATGGTACCTGGGTGTGGATGAGACTCTCCTCTTCTCCACACTCGGGTACTATCCGCACATTAGAATGCACCAATTACGCAAGTACAGATGCAGTCTTGCGGAATTGGCGCGTTCTAATGCAAGTCAATGGTGGCGAAAATGCCGCGTTTACGCAAAATTAATTGACATGCTGCGGATTTTTGAGCGCAGAGTTTATGCTGCGGAAAAATCCGCATCATGGGCACAGCACATACGGATTTCAATTGGGGAACATTGCTGCCCTTCTACCATGCGTTTTTAATGTGTTTCCGCGGCGTTTACGCAACTGCAAAAACGCCGCGGAAACGCATTAAATACGCATCGTGTGAACTCAGCCTAAATGGGTTTTCCCGTATTGAATATTTATGGCATATCTCTACATCTGATGTGGGTTGAGATGGTAGTAACCCTTTAAGGATTTATTTAAATTCTTATTATAAATCCCAATTTCCCTCCTCTTTAGGTCATGAAAATGTTCTTAGTAATGCTTTTATAGACACATAGCAGCAGTAAAACTTGCTGAGATTGCTGTTTCTCTATGTATTTTGTATGCTGCAATTTAGCCTAATTAAAGTCAATGGAAAGAAACTGCAACACCAAAACAAAATAGTTTGATATGTATGATGACATTATTTTTTAAACTCCATTTATTACACTGTAACACTTGCTATAATAACTATTGCAATGGCCAAAACTGCGCAAATGAGAAACGAGAAAGAAAAAATAATAACACAAATGATCATAGGATTAAAAATTGCTAGTTATGGCTTAATGGAAAATGGCAAAAAATTACAATTTTATTACTAAAGTTACATTCCATAGCTGATGCAATGTGTTTTGTCATGTGTGAACTAATTCTGGTTCATTAGCATACACTGAGGTGCAACAGTACATATTTGTTAATTTTGCTCTAAGAAGTGCAATTCTATAAAGCAATAAGTATATTACTGGAATTGTTGAAAAAGCCCTAAAATATCATGGGGAAGTATGTATAACCCCTTCATAACATCCGCTGTTCATGTACGACACAGCGGGAGGTGCGTTCCTGCAAAACGGGACGCTCTCGTCAGCTCACTCGTAGATTCGGCGCAATCATCAGGGTGCGTCAGCTAGACATTATAGCTGACACCCTGCAGAAACTCACATGATCGATGGTAGCACTGATGGGGTATTAGCGTACTCAGGAGAAATTGCACAACAAATTGGGGTCCATTTTCTCCTGCTACCCTTGTGAAAATGAAAAATGTGGGGCTTAAACAACATTTTTGTGAGAAAATTTTTATTTTTTTATTTTCACGACTCAATATTATCAAATTTTGTGAAACACCTGTGGGTTCAAAGTGCTCACCACAGTTCTAGATAAATTCCTTGTGGAGTGTAGTTTCCAAAATTCGTCACTTGTGGGGAGTTTCTACTGTTTAGGTACATCAGGGGCTCACCAAACGCGACATGGCGTCCAATATCTATCCTAGACAATTTTCTACTCCAAAGTCAAATGATGTTCCTTCCCTACCAAGCACTGCCGTGTACCCAAACAGTAGTTCTCCACCATATATGGGGTATCCGCATACCCAATAGAAATTGCACAGCAAATTTTGGAGTCCATATTCTCCTGTTACCCTTGTGAAAGTGGAAATTTTGAGGCTAAAGCAACATTTTTCATTTTTTCATTTTAACGGCTCAATGTTATCAAATTCTGTGACACACCTGTGGGTTCAAGGTGATCACTACACCTCTAGATAAATTCTCTGATGGGTGTAGTTTCCAAAATGGGGTCACTTGTGGGGGGGGGTTTACACTGTTTAGGCAAATCAGAGGCTTTTGCAAATGCAGTTTTTAAAATAGTGTCACTTTTGGGCATTTTCTGTCACAAAAGGGATGTGGTCCCTTAAAAAAAAGATTTTGTTGGAAAACTGAGAAATTGCTGATAAACTTTTAACCTGTAACTTCCTAACAAAAAATATAATGTTTTTTTGTGTAATATACCGTATTTTTCTGACTATAAGACACACCGGACCATAAAACACACCTAAGTTTTAAAGGAGGAAAATAGGAAAAAAATGTAAGCAAAAAATATGGTCATGATGCCCTGTTATGGGGGAGGGGGTCTGCTTCTGACACTGATATTGGGGTAATGTCCCCCAATTCTGTTAATATCCTCCATCCTGGTATGTATGGCCCTTCCTTCATGGTATAAGTAGCCCCCATCCCATCCTAGTATGCATGGCACCTCTTTATCCCCCATCCTGGTATGCATGGCACCCCTTTATACCCCATCTTGGAATGCATGGCACCCGTTTATCCCCCATCCTGGTATGCATAGCACCCCTTTATACCCCATCTTGGTATGCATGGCACCCCTTGAGCCCCCATCCTGGTATGCATGGCTCCCCCTGAGCCCCCATCTTGGTATGCATGGCACCCTCTGAGTCCCCATCCTGGTATGCATGGCACCCTCTGAGCCCCCATCCTAGTATGCATGGCCCTCTCTGAGCCCCCATCCTGGTATGCATGGCACCCCTCTGAGCCCCCATCCTGGTGTGCATGGCACCCTCTGAGACCCCATCCTGGTATGCATGGCACCCCTTGATCCCCCATCCTGGTATGCATAGCACCCTCTGAGCCCCCATCCTGGTATGCATGGCACCTTCTGAGCCCCCATCCTGGCATGTCTGGCACCATCTGAACCCCCATCCTGGTATGTATGGCACCTTCTGAGCCCCCATCCTGATATGTATGGCACCTTCTGAGCCCCCATCCTGGTATGTATGGCACCTTCTGAACCCCCATCCTGGTATGCATGGCACCCCTCTGAGCCCCCATCATGGTATGTATGGCACCCTCTGAATCCCCATCACACTGCCTACAAAAAAAAGAAACACTCATACTCACCTCCTCTCTCCTCCAGCGCTGTCCCGCTCTACTGTCGACACTCTCACTGTGTGAGCCGCGCATGGCAGGGCGCGCATGGCGTCCCTGCCATACACCCTGACACAGTGTGAGACGCTATGCTGGAATAGTCACTGCTCCCCACGCCGGGACCCTGTGCGTGGAGAGCAGTGACCATTCAGTCTGTTCAACAGCCGGCACACTGTACCACAGCGCGGCTCCTGCTGCCGCTCTGTGGTCAGAGTGCCTGCTATTAAAGACCATGGATATTCACTACAACCCATGGGAGTGTGTTGTAGTGAATATTCATGAGCTTTAATAGCAGGCACACTGACCGCAGAACGGCAGCAGGAGCCGCGCTGCGGCTCCAGTGTGCTGCCGGCTATTAAGAGAAATGAATATTCACTGCTCTCCATGCCCATAGGCATGGGGAGCAGGGAATATTCATTTTCTTTAGTAGCGGGCACAGCGTAGGGTGCAGCAGGTGGCTGCTGCCTCCTGTGCCCCGCTGATCCCCCGCTACCGCTCCCCCACACCCACCACCATGCGGCCATAAAATAATATAGTATTCGGACTATAAGACGCACCCCCCACTTTCATCCAAAATTTTGGAGGAAAAAAGTGCGTCTTATAGTCCGAAAAATACGGTAACTTTCTGGTTTAAGGACATAAAAATTAAAAGTTTGAAAATTGCAAAATTTACAAAATTAGCACAAATAAATGCAAAAAATATCTACCTAAATTTACCACTACCATAAAGTACAATCTGTCATGTAAAACAATCTCAGAATCACTGGGATACGAAATGTTCCAGAGTTTTTACCCCAGAAATTGACACTGATAAGAATTGGAAAATTTGGCCTAGTCAGGAAGGTGAAAACAGGCTTTGGGCGAAGGTGTTAAAAGCATCAAGACATCTGACATTTTCCCTATAAAAAGGATATGTCACCTGATCAGAAGTGGACAGTTTTTGTACTTATTTTATTCCCGCTGTTTCTCTGAGGTTTCCATTTTTGTATTCTGTATATGGTTCTAGAGATATGGAATTTATGCTAATTTTTATGGTCCGTACCAGAAGCGCGTTGCTAAAAGGGTAATAATACAGAGCTGCCTAAAGACTCGCCCAGAAAGAATCTTGTGATCCGCACCCCCTTGTAAAGACCATAAAAGTCTCTGGGACCATAATGTGGATTTAAACAAAGGAAAACAGACTAAATAGTTAGGGAAGTTGCAAGAATAAAAATAAGAGGAACTATGGGCCATTTTTTAGTTGATGACTGGTCCTTTTTAAGTAATTTAAACTTATCCCTTACTAAAATATGAATAATATGAGTTATATTAGCCTTTGCTTGAACTAAGTTGATTGGCTTTTATTTGACACATAATTATGTATACTATTAATTATAATTTTCTGCTTTTAGAGTTTTAGTCAAATAAATAAATCTCAAAAGTAAACGCAGAAAATGAAGGGAGATCACTTAAAATCTCAAGACGCAGAATTTTAGCTAAGCTGTGTATATTAGCTAAATGGAAGTGTAAAGTGCTTTTACATTATTAGTGTAGAAAAGTATCAGAAATGTGATAACTCATTCAATTTGTCTTGCTTGCTATATAAACATCATGTTGGATGAATAGTCCTAATATATCAATAGTGTTACAGATGGTTTATATTGATGCTCAATATTGCTTTAAAATACTGAACATTATTGTGGTATCATTCATTAGGGGCATGGAAACGATAACATTTTAGTTAATTGCAGCCATCACTTGAGGGAGCAAAGGAGCTTATTTATACCAGAAATTGTATGCTTCTAATATAGATTTTTGCTATAAATAAGAAGATGATGAAGGTAATTTATGAATATTCATTAAAAAGTACCATTAATTTCACACCTACCTTTTAGCACCTTAACATCTAACATCTTAAGCCAGTTAGTCTGAGGTTGTCAACTCAGAAAAGACTGTCTTGGACAGACTTAGCACTAGCTACTCCATTTATCAGACCCCAGAAGAACCCTGCCCTTTATCCCTTAACCCTTATACAGGGATCTGGATTTACAATGGGGCCCCCTGGATTGTGTCCATGGAGGAGCTGCTGGCCAGTGGAGCGAGCCTTAATCAAGGATCGTCAGATCAGCCAGCTCAGTAACGGAAGGGACGCAACCAGTGACAGAATCAGAATAAAATAGCAAAGTCACGGGAATATCCAGGATCGCATACCAGGAGGTCAGTAAAAAGGAAAATCAGACAAGCTAAGGTCATATCGAGGGCTCACTGAGACAGACGTAGTCAGGGTCACAAGTTAGCTCAAGAGCAGAATGAGCAAAACAGGGAGTAAACCATGCACAATAGCTGTAAGCTTCCAGTAGTATGCTGGGGGTTTAAGTAAGGTGTGGTACGGGCCCATTGGCCACATCATAGTTCTGATTATATCTGCTGAGCTGCTGAAAAATACATACACCCATTCTTTCTGTCTGGGCAGCATCTCAGGTCCCAGCTACGCCAGTATCCTTGCCTGGTGAGCACATAAGCCATCAGTGATATTGGTCATGATGTCTCATCCATCATCAGCACCTCCCGCAGAGTGAATAATGCACTGCCTAGTGACAGATTTCACTGGAGCAGGTCTGGGTAGGGTTAAAACATTCACGTGCATGTCTGTTTCCACAGAAAAATTAACCTCTTTTATTCCTTGTGATTTGTTTTTCATCTGTTTGAGTTCCATGTGTCTGTTTTAACCATCTGTGTGTCATTTGCTTTTCTCTTATACAAAAAACAGATGGAGGTTTCGCAAGTGTCACCTATCAACTAGTCCTTGAAATACGTACAGGACAAGGAATGGATGGCATCTGTATGCTGCCTGTCTTTTATTGCAGACTCATTCTCTTGAATGGGCTAGTTCTGAAAAATGGAATACAACAGGATCTTGTCACCTTTTTTAATGTGGCCCCAAAAGATGGAAATGCGAATAGCACAGAATAGCATGTTTCCCAGTGCTGTCCATGGAAAAGATGGTCAGCACATGGACTACAAACCCTGATGTCTGAATAAGATCCTATTGTGTAAATTAAAGAGTCTGCCAGCCCAAATTGACAGCGAAAACAAAGCACATAACCTTGTTGGGGATATAGGCTCCATAAAAATTGCACCTTTTGTTTTTAGTGTAACCATTACCTCCATTCTGTATAAACTGTGCTTGGTGCACCCTTGGCATGGATAAATAGCTAAGTGCACCATTCGACTCGCTGGTTTTACATGCTCCCGCCTCTCTCATTAATGATTGACAGCACTGGTATACCTGAGGCTTTTTATGCAGACAGTGTTTGCTCGAGGCAAGCCAATGATGTCAATCACCAATGAGGGAGGCAAGGAAAGCAAAGCTAGTGAGAGGAACAGTGCACTGAGCCTCTTGGTCACACCAAGGGTTCACTGATCACCCTGGATAGTGAATTTGATTAAACTTTGCTTTCTGCAGAATGAATGCAGCAATTAGAGCACTAATGCAATTTTTAAAGGAGGTATATCCCCTACAAAAGCTGTGTTCTCAGTTTATACTGTCAGTTTGGGCTGAAAGACTCACTTGAACCTCTTAACAAGCAACGTATATGTATGGCACTCATTGGCAGCAGGTGTATGGAACAGGCTTGGGAGATGATAATGGATGCCTGTGATATTCAGCCATCATCTGTCTCTAACAGCTGTGTTTGGAGCCTATCTTGATGGAGCTCCTATGAACGCCAGCCTCTGGCTGTATATAGTACAAGTGATTGAATGATCGTAGATTCTAGTCCCCTTAATAAAAAATAATATAAAAAGTAAAGTTTTTTTCCTTTTTTTCTTTATGTAATTTCTCCTTTCAGTTTCAATTTTTGTCCCTCTTTCCAGTACATTATACAGTAAAATGGATGGTGATGTTCAAAAGTACAACTTGTCCAGCAAAAAAATAAAGTGGCAAAGTGAAAAATCATCCGGTTCTTAAGGGGTTAATGTTTGGAATTAAAAAGGGATGCTTATTAACACAGAATTCGTTTCAATATTAAGCAGAGTAGGATGAGACTTTAATCACTGTAGACCTTTACTTCCACCCTGCTGATGATAACTGCAGGAGCAGACAGAGATACTGTAGCTAAATACAGAATTACCAGCTTTCTGTGTGTCTGGAAGCTGATAAAATGCTTACAGGGTACAGTCACACAGAGCAGATTGGCCACAAACCTGTTTGTGGAATTTTTCTATGGATTGCCTATGAATCGATATATGACCAAGCGTCATTGCTGGAAGCACTGGTTAGCACCACTGTACAACAGGATTTCCAGGGGAGGTGAGTATACAGTTGTTTTCTTTTATTTTAGCTAATCTTTTAGCTTAATGTTTCAATCATAATGATATTAAACCCTTTGGGTTCAACCAGTTTTTTCATTTTTGCGTTTCTCTTTTTTTCCTCGCCTTTTTCCAATGACCATAATTTTTTTTATTATTCCATTGATATTACCGTTCATTTGTTTGCAAGGTGGGTTGTAGTTTTGACTGGCACCATTCATTTTACCATATCATTTACTGAAAAAAAAATGGAAAAAAAAATTTGTAAGTTGGGTGAAATTGAAAAACAGAACCCTGCAATCCCGCAATTGTTATTTGGGATTTGTTTTATTTTAAATAATTTTGTATTTTGATAGACTGGACTTTTTTGGATGTGGCTATGGCAATTAAGTTCATTATTTTAAGAATTATTATTATTTTATTACTGGGAAGAGAGGTATGATTTAAATTTTTCATTTTTTTTCATTTTTTTGTGTATCTTATTTTTTACTCTGTCTGGAGGACTTTAACCTGTGATCGTTTAATCTCTTATACTATATATCACAGTACAACAATGTTACAGTATACAGTGGGTACGGAAACTATTCAGACCCCTTTAAATTTTTCACTCTTTGTTTCATTGCAGCCATTTGGTAAATTCTAAAAAATTCATTTTTTTCTCATTAAAGTACACTCTGCACCCCATCTTGACTGAAAAATATACCAGAATTGTAGAAATTTTTGCAAATTTATTAAAAAAGAAAAACTGAAATATCACATGGTCATAATTATTCAGACCCTTTGCTCAGACACTCATATTTAAGTCACATGCTGTCCATTTCCTTGTGATCCTCCTTGAGATGGTTCTACTCCTTCATTGGAGTCCAGCTGTGTTTAATTAAACTGATAGGACTTGATTTGAAAAGGCACACACCTGTCTATATAAGACCTCACAGCTCACAGTGCATGTCAGACCAAATGAGAATCATGAGCTCAAAGGAACTACCCAAGGAGCTCAGAGACAGAATTGTGGCAAGGCACAGATCTGGCCAAGGTTACAAAATAATTTCTGCATTACTCAAGTTTCCTAAGAGCACAGTGGCCTCCATAATCCTCAAATACAAGAAGTTTGGGACCACCAGAAGTCTTCCTAGACCTGGCCGTCCAGCCAAACTGAACAATCATGGGAGAAGAGCCTTGGTGGTCTAATGGTCTGAGGTCCAATGTTCGCCAGTTAGTGCGCAAATCAGCGATCGTGCAATTTTAAATACTGCTATCAGTGATTGACAGCAGCGATCACAGGTAGCGTCTATTGCTGCTGTTACGAAATGATGTAGAACCACCGGCATTTATCTTGTATGGAGCGAGAACAGCTCCTGAGCCTGCTCCAAACACACGCACCTTGTCTGTGACATATATGTGCAGCAGGGTGACCAAAGGGGTCATTCTGATGCTTTTCTTATATTATTACAATCACCCGCACAAATACCATCAATGTTCTCTCTAACAATTAAGACCACCCATTACAAGAGCAATACAACCTGACATTATCACATGATACCACCATGCATGAATTAAAAATGTAAAATAATCAGTAGTCTTTGAATTTGCTTTATGAGATAGAAGGTGACATTGTACTTTGTGATCTACCAAAACAATACAGTACTTGCTGCTTGTAATGATTCTCTTCCCTTCTATCCTTCCAAGAAGAAAAATGACAATGTTTAACCGAACTTATCGATTTTCACCTCTCTGGTATTCCATGTAACATGATGTAAATGTAGCACCCTGAGGATTCGGCTGCTACAGGGGTATTACACCTCAAGCCAGAGGTGTGGTATTCCACTCCCGGGTAAGGATGGAGTGTGGAACTGAGCTCAGTAGGCTGCATGCACTACACACATCCCATTTCCGGGGGACAGACCAATGGTACTCCCACTAGAGAAATGTGCAGGTACGACAGTGTCTGTCCCTGGCTGGAGTGGGAGGGGGTTGGAACATCCCAGTAGTGTAGGGGCAGATAGGGGGAGCAGTCTGGGTAGTGCTAGGAGCTCATTGGGTGCTGGTCACCTGAGCTCACACATAGAGGGAGTATATAAGGTGGGAACCATCTTAGATCAGGGTCAGTCAGTCAGTCAGTCTGTCAGTCTTTTGTAGAGTGAGTCAGAGGAAGAGAGCAGAGAAGCAGAGCAGCTCAGCCAGCTCCAAGGCCCAGAGAGAGAGAGGAGAAAGAAGGACCCAGAGGGGGAGAAGAGAGAACTCCAAGAACCCAAGATTAGATCAGCGGGTGAAGAGTTGGCACAAGGGTACCGGATCCCAAGCTGGTGGAGGGCCCTAATCCTTAGCCAGAGACCGGAGGTCGTGGGCAGGATCTGCCACGACCACCCACTAAATCCACCCGGAAGGCAAACCAAGAATAGGGTCAGGGAACCCAGAGACAAGGGTTTACCAACAAGAGGCCCGAGGGAGCCGGACTTAGGTGGATCCCTGGTGGGGAGGCCAGAGAGAAGGAACGTCAGAAAGGGAGCTCAGGATCACGCTCCAGAATTACTTGCGAGTTGGCCGAGTCCAGGACCTGGTGGACGCAGCACGGCTCGGGCGGTCACTCAAGGCCGGAGTGACCAGCATAACAGCAGTAAGTAAAGACCCTGAACTGCACAGCCCGACTCTGAGTCTCATTACCATCCTCACTGCACCTCCACAACCACCATCCTCTACACCTGACCCCCTGAGGCTATACCCCTCCCGTTGGGGGTTATACTACCTGAGCTGCACACACATCACCAGCCTCAGCGGACCCTGCTGCAGCGGCGGCCGTATGGACCGCAATTCAACGGGTGGCGTAGTCGACACTAAAAGAACATCCAGCAACATCTGTAGGACTGCCACACACTGAGCTTGACACCCTGGGCACGGACCGGGTCACCGCCACTCGGAGACTACAACCCCCATCTGATCCGGCTCCGGGTATCCCCCAAACAACACTGGCCCAGGGGGCGCGTCAACTTTGGCGTAGTCGGCAGGATTACGTGCCCGCAACAACCGGGTACTGCGTGCCTGAAGAAAAGTTCACCGTTACCTCAAAAAGAAGTCTCCCGCCGGTTCCGGAGGGTCCCCGCCAACGGACCCCATCACAGGTCGTTTCCCGCCGGTTGTCCGCCATTTGCAGCTTTTTCCCGCCATCCATGGAGTTTCCCGCCACTGGGAGACGATTCCCGCCATTTCCAAAGATTTCCCGCCTTGGAAGAGCGGACGCCATTATGGGCGTGCCAGAGGGTGGCAAGAGGCCACCTCCCATCGTGGGCCAGGTCGCAGAATGGCGCCAAAAGCGGAAACCGCGCCCACCAACAGAGACTGTGATGCTGGGAGTGTCCATCAGCGTGAGAGAACTGCCCCTGGAACTGACAATCACTAAGTTGCCCCGGGACCACCTTCAATGTGGGCGGAGACAGAACAAGAGAGCAAAGATGGGTGTCGCCTGGAGCAGTCTGGAGAGAGCGCACCCGGAGACAAGAAGTCTGGAGGGGAGTCCAGAGAAAGCCTACCCGGAGATGGAGGGAGAGTCAGGCAGCACCGACCCAGTGGTCAGGAGCCTGCTGCAAGCAACGACCCCACTAGGCTTAGTGGAGATCCTGGCACAGCTCCCCCGAGACCGGGAGTGTGCACAGACTGCGCTGGAGAGCCTCGCACGGAGGATGGCCCGGGTACAGCGAGAGACGTTGGCGGAGTGGAGCCGAGAGATGGCCCAGCAGACTGAAACCCGACAGCGGAGCACGCCACCCGAGACGAGGAGACAGACCGCCTCTGAGGATGGTGCAGGAGGACTAAAGGCCGGAGACGGCGCCGAGAAGGGAGCTGAACGGACGGAGGCAGGTAAAGGGGACGTCTCTACCCCGAGCCGGGAAACCGCGTGCCTGCCCCAGCTCCCCGTCGCAGAGCCCGAAGTTCCCCCTGCCGTGCCCGTCGCTGCATCGTCACCGCCGCCGACTAGGCCTCAACCGGAAACCGCGGCCGCGACCCCTGTGACGTCACACGCCTCGACCTCGAGCGTGGCCAAGCAGGAAATACCATCAGTCTGGTCGCAAGTAGAGATGAGCGTTGTTCTACTCGAACTGTTCGCCAATCTCAAATTCGAACTGTTTTGGGCGGTGTTCGAGCCGGTCGGCGAACACGAACAATTTGAGAAAAATTCGGCTGTTCGAGGTTATGTTCGATAACTGTTCGTGCACCAAAATCATAACTGGATTTTTTCTCAGTAATGATGAAAATTAATGTTAATACGCAGTTTGAGTGTACAGCGGGGCGGGGGGAGGGGCAGGGGATGGATCTCTGCAGGAACAATGAAGATCTCCATTTTTTTTTCTCTTTCCCGCATTTGCAGTGGGGAGGTGCAATCTGTCAGCCTATCAGCAGCGCACACACGGAGCGAAGTGCTTTTTTTCACACAAGCAAGGGCATGTGTCATTGGCAGTGTATGTCACATGTCCTTGCCCTATAAGACCAAGCCATTTTCCCCGTCGCCACCATTTTCTCACTGCTGCAGCTGTGTGTTAGACGGCACCGCTGTTGCTGTGTGCGCTATACCTTGTTAATTTCAAGCCAATTTTCGCACAAATATACAGATAGCTTGGGAGTAGGGAATAGTTGTGATTGCAGTCCTTTTAAGGACTAGGTTACAGCATTTCCTACGACTTTTATCAGGCAGGTCTGTGCTCTTAAATAGATAGATTGTGGGAGTAAAGACTAATTGTAATTGGAGTCCTTTTCAGGACTAGGTTACATCAGTTCCTATCAGTTTTTGCCAGGCAGGTCTGTGCCAGTGCTGTGCAAGTTTTTTTCACAGCATTTGGCTGAATCTAGCAAAGCTAATCCTTTTTGGCCTATTGCAGAGTGTGTTAGTCAGTGGAGTAGCCTATCTGTGTTGCAAGATATACCACCTGTGTATAGAATACCAATTTTTTTACTGCACCTAGTGAAGTAAAATCTTTTGGGCATAGCATCATTCTATTAGTCCATCTATACTGACCTCCATCAGGTTGCAAACTGAATATAATTTTTTTCTGCATCTAGCTCTGAAAAAATATTTGGGCTTCTAGCGGTGTGTGGGACTTGGTCTATTAGTCCATCTATACTGACCTCCATCAGGTTGCAAACTGAATATAATTTTTTTCTGCATCTAGCTCTGAAAAAATATTTGGGCTTCTAGCAGTGTGTGGGACTTGGTCTATTAGTCCATCTATACTGACCTCCATCAGGTTGCAAATTAAAAATAATTTTTTTCTTCATTTATCTCTGAAAAAATATTTGGGCTTCTAGCAGCGTGTGGGACTTGTTCTATTAGTCCATCTATACTGACCTCCATCAGGTTGCAAATTAAAAATATTTTTTTTCTTCATTTATCTCTGAAAAAATATTTGGGCTTCTAGCAGCGTGTGGGACTTGTTCTATTAGTCCATCTATACTGACCTCCATCAGGTTGCAAATTAAAAATAATTTTTTTCTGCATCTAGCTCTGAAAAAATATTTGGGCTTCTAGCAGTGTGTGGGACTTGGTCTATTAGTCCATCTATACTGACCTCCATCAGGTTGCAAATTAAAAATAATTTTTTTCTTCATTTATCTCTGAAAAAATATTTGGGCTTCTAGCAGCGTGTGGGACTTGTTCTATTAGTCCATCTATACTGACCTCCATCAGGTTGCAAATTAAAAATAATTTTTTTCTGCATCTAGCCCAGCCAATAGTTTTGGCCTAATACCACAGTTTGGCCACTCAGCTCTGCTCGGTTACCATCCATTGTTTTTTTGTGCAAACAACTCCAGAGTTGTGAATTAGTTAACCACCAAAATGAGTGGAAAAAGGCCTGCTGCTGGTGGAAAGGGGAATAGGCGTGTTGGGAAGGGGAAAAAAGGTTGTGTCCGTGGGGTAGGTGCAGAAGAAAGACCATCTTCCAGCCAAACTAAAATGTCTACTTCTTTTAGCGGACAATGTGATAAGATCCCTTTCTTACGGCCACGCCAATCGCTACAAATTCCAGATGAGGCACAAAAACAGCAGGTGCTTCAACGGATATCAAGTGCTCCTTTAAGTGGGCTCTCCTCCACATCAACTTCAACATCACAAATACTCCAGTCCTCAAAGGTGTCACCCAAATCGCACTTGCTTCCTCACAGCTCCCAAATCTCCAGCTGCCCGTCTGAGTATGAGGTAGAACAGATGGTTGAGTCTGCAGAGCTGTTTACTCATACTATAGCCTGGGAATCAGAGGTCGACTCCAGCGCTTCTGTGAATCCAGACGAGGAAATGATCTGCACTGATGCCCAGAATCTTTATGAGTCGGATCCAGGACCAGACGCAGAAGGTTCTGACCATAATGTAGACCCTCATTCCCAAACTGTAACTCCTGTTGGTGGAGACAATGAGGAAGACGATGATAAGACTCAAATACCTGATTGGAGCGACAACTTTAGTTTATTGTCAGGGCAGGAACAGGTTGGCTCTGAGGACGACGGGTGTGATAACGCACAGGGTGATGATGATGAGGTCGGAGATCCCACTTACTGTCAACCCACAGTCAGCCAAGAGATGAGGTCAGCAGAGGAGGTGGAGGAAGATGCTAGTGACGACGAGGTCAGGTTGCGCCTTCCTGGACAGAGACGTAGTACTGGAAGCACGTCAACAACTGCATCCTCAAACACAACTCTGCCTCTCACCACAAGTCGTGGTGGCTCTTCAGGTCGCATGGGTGCTAAGCCTTGCATAGCCTGGGCATTTTTTCAGATCGATAAAGATGACCCAACTCTTGTTATCTGTAACATTTGTCAGCAAAAGCTAAGTAGAGGCCAAAAAATACATAGTTTGAGTACTTCATGCATGAACCGGCACATGGACATGAAGCATAAGTTGCAGTGGGAAGCTCAGTGTGCTACAATGCGGCCTAGCCGGCCGGGCCAATCACCGTCTGCCATATCTTGTGCATCCGCGGCCTCTTCATCCTCTGTGACTGGGGGGACAGCAGTCACACCTGTTTTGGGGCGCAGACCTGCCACCTCTTTACCCGCAACAGCCAGCGTGATTGGCAGGTCATCATTTTCTTTGGAGGTGGTAACACCAGCTGGTGTTGAGCGCTGTCCGACATCGATAGCACCACCTTTGGATCAAGGCAACCTAACATGTCCGCCTGCATCTTCCTCACAGACCGGCAGTTTGCCGGGGACACCCTTATCAACCCCGTCTAAGCACAATAGCCAGCCCTCGGTCCCTCAGATGTGGACAAGTAAAAGACCATTTCCTCCTAGCCATGAGAAAGCTAAGAGGTTGAATTTCACCATCTGCAAGCTCTTGGCTACAGAAATGCTGCCTTTCCGCCTGGTGGACACAGAGGATTTTCGAGACCTTATGTCCGTCGCAGTGCCCCAGTACCAGATGCCCAGTCGGCACTACTTCTCAAAGAAAGGTGTGCCTGCGCTCCACCAGCATGTCGCACACAACATCACCGCTTCTTTGAGAAACTCTGTGTGTGACAGGGTGCATTTCACCACAGACACTTGGACGAGTAGGCATGGACAGGGGCGTTACATGTCGCTGACTGGGCACTGGGTAACTATGGTGACAGCAGGACAAGGGGCTGCTGTCCAAGTCTTGCCGTCCCCACGAGTTGTGCGTCAATCCTCTTTATGTCAAAGTTCCTCCACTGCTTCTGCCTCCTCAACCTCCTCTCGGTCTTCCACCTGCACCCAAAGCCTGTCTGGTCATGCCACAAGCTTTCTAACTGCGCAGAAGGGATCCTGCACACCTCCTTACTATGCTGGCAGTAGGGCTCAACGTCATCAGGCGGTTTTTACATTGAAATGTCTGGGAAATGTGAGTCACACAGCTGAGGAGTTGTGGTCAGCTCTGGAGAACCAATTTCATGAATGGTTGTCTCCACTGGACCTGAAACCAGGGAAGGCCGTGTGCGACAATGCTGCAAACCTGGGTGCGGCCCTTCGCCGGGGCAATGTCACACACGTGCCTTGTATGGCTCACGTGTTGAACCTGGTTGTCCAGCAATTTTTAGCCCACTATCCCAGACTAGATGGCCTTCTGCAGAGGGCACGGTCGCTGTGTGCTCACTTCCGCCGTTCGCATCCCGCAGCTCAGCGACTTACATCTCTACAGAAGTCGTTGGGCCTGCCACTTCACCGGCTAAAATGCGATGTGCCTACCCGGTGGAATTCAACTCTGCACATGTTGCAGCGACTGTGGCAGCACCGACAAGCCCTGGTGCAATACGTTCTGACGTATAGCCTGGGCCAACGAGATTCAGAGGTGGGGCAAATCACGCTGGAGGAGTGGTTTCAGATCAGGAACCTATGCACCCTTCTGCACAGTTTTGAAATGGCGACGAAGATGTTTAGTGCTGACGATGCCATTATCAGCATGACTATTCCGGTGATTTACATGCTGGAGCACATGTTAAACAGAATTCGGAGTCAGGTGGTGGCACAAGAGGAGGTGGAGGAAGTAGAGGAGGAGGAGTTGTATGCGGAAGGGCTAACATCTGCAAGGTCCAGACGGTCGGCAGCACCAAGGCGGCAGGCATGTGAGGGTGGGGGAGATGGTTTTACCAGGGCGCATGGTAGCAGCCAAACTAGTGAGGAAGGTGCAGGAGCCCAGGAAGAAGTGGAGGACGAACTGATGGAAGACTCATCAGATGAGGGAGACCTTGATCACATTTCTGTTGTGCGAGGTTGGGGGGAGAGGACAGAGGAAGGAAGCATGATTGTTACCTCGCCACCAACACAACAGGGACTTGGTGCTCCTGGATGCGCAACACACATGAGTGCCTTCTTGCTGCACTACCTGCAACATGACCCTCGAATTGTGAGAATTAGAAATAATCCTGACTACTGGGTTGCCACACTGTTAGATCCCCGGTACAAAAGTAAATTTGCAGAAATTATTCCTGCCATAGAAAGGGATGCACGCATGCAGGAGTATCAGCAGAGACTGTTGCAGAATCGTACATGTGCTTTTCCACAAAATACCAGTGGTGCACGTAGTGAATCTCACAGTTCCAACTTGCCAACCGTGGGACCGTCAAGTGTTCAGCACTCAAACCGTAACAGAACCACAGTATCTGCTGGTAACATCAATTTTGCGGAATCATTTCACCACTTTTTTAGCCCATCCTTTGCAAGGCCACAGGAGACAAGATGTCTGACACATAGTCAACGCCTAGAGACGATGGTACAGGAGTATCTCCAAGTAAACATTGAAGCCACGACTGTGTCACTGGACCCTTGCTCTTTTTGGGCTTCCAATCTGGATAAATGGCCGGAGCTAGCCACTTACGCCTTGGAGATCTTGTCATGCCCCGCAGCCAGCGTTCTGTCTGAACGTGTGTTCAGCGCTGCTGGTGGTGTGCTGACAGATAAGCGCACGCGGCTCTCCACTGATAATGTAGACAGACTCACGTTCATAAAGATGAACAAATCATGGATCCGAAACGACTTTTCTACCCCTGTGTCATCCTGGGGAGAGTAAAAGCTTGATGATTGGTTAAAATCACCCTACCAACCGTTTTAAGCTTTCAAATTACTAATCGTGTTTATCTGTATCTTGACTGGAAAATAATTTGGGCTTTGTAGCAGTGTGCAGCACTGATCCTATTAGGCCATCTATAATAAGCTTCACCAGATTTAAAATTAAAAATAATTTTTAGCTGCATCTAGCCCGGAAAATAATTTTGGGGCTCCGAGATGCGCAAGACACATAAGTGCCTTCTTGCTGCACTACCTGCAGCATGACCCTCATATTGTCAGAATTCGAAGTAATCATGACTACTGGGTTGCCACACTCTTAGATCCCCCAAACTTTTCGATCAACCTTTTCATTTTAATAAAGACCAAAAAAATGGTCATTTTTGAAATTATAAGCATTAGCAGGTTGTTAGAAACTGAAATCAAACAGTTTTCAACTCAAAACTTTATTCTAGGTGATGTTACATTTTCACATAGGACCCCTTGTTCGAAAGGAGCTTCTGAATTCTCTCGTCCATTGAATTTGTCAGGTTTTGGATGGTTTCTGCTTCAATTGTTTTGCATGAGGACAGAATACCCTCCCAGAGCTGTTGCTTAGATGTGAACTGCCTCCCGCCATCATAGACACTCCTTTTAATGATGCTCCAAAGGTTCTGAATGGGGTAGAGGTCAGGGGAGCATGGGGGTCACACCATAAGTTTGTCCCCTTTTATGCCCATATCAGCCAGAGATGCAGATGTTTTATGTGCAGCATGAGATGGTGCATTATCATGCAGAAAAATGATCTTGCTGTGAAATACACGGTTCTTCTTCTTGAACCATGGCAGGAAGTGCTGTTTGAGAAAATCCACATACATTATGGAGTTCATCTTTAGCGCCTTCAGGGATCCTAAAGGGGCCGACAATCTCTCTCCCCATGATTCCAGCCCAAAACATTACTCCACCTCCTCCTTGTTGGCGCTGTAGCCGTGTTTGCGTGGGGTGTCCATCAACCAGCCATCCTCCACTCCATTCATCTGGACCATCGAGCGCTGCACGGCACTCATCCGTGAACAAAACAGTTTTGAAATCAGTCTTCATGTAATGTTTGGCCCACTGGAGCCGTTTCTGCTTGTGTGAAGTGGATAGAGGAGGTCGACAGGATGGCATATGCACAGCTGCAAACCTCTGAAGGACCCTGCATCTTGTTGTTCGGGGACGTTGGAGGCACAAGCAGCTTCAAAAACTTGTCTGCTGCTATGACAAGGCTTTTTTGCCGCTGCTGTTTCAACCTGACGTAATTGCCTGTAGGAAAGAGTCCTCAATTTGCCCTTATCAGCACGCACACGTGTGTACTGTGAATCAGCTACATACTTCTTGATTGCCAAGACACTTCATCCTGATCATCGCACAATGTTGATTGTAGTCATGCCTTGACCTAAACACTCCACAATTTGTTGCTTCTCAGCAGCCGACACATCCTTTTTCTTTCCCATTTTGGCAGAAAATGTAGGCTGCTTAATAATGTGAGACAGCCTTCTTAAGTAGTCTTGCCTTTCATTGGACACACCTGCCAAACTAATTAGCACAGGTGTCTGCAATTGCTTACAGTGATATAAAGAGCCCTGACACACATCACCATCAATGAGTTTAACTGACAAACAAACAAATTCTTCCCTTATCACTCCTAAACACTTTTTGCATAATAATTTGGAACGCGGTGTACATGTGCTTTTCCACAAAACACCAGTGGTTCACGTAGTGAATCTTACAGTTCTAACTTGCCAACCGTGGTCTGTATGGAATTGTTCAATAAAGGGCCCAAAATTAAGATAACATAGATGGGAGAGGTCTCTATGAATAGGAATTCCTAAGTATTTGATACCCTGTGAGGGCCAGGCAAAGGGAAAGTTGGACTGGATGGAATCCTATATGGATTTAGGGAGGGAGACATCGAGGGCCTCAGACTTCGCTGCATTGATTTTAAAATTTTACCATGTAACAAAGTGATCTATTTCAGCCATAACAGCAGGGATGGATATATGTGATTGAGTGATATATACTAGGACATCATCAGCAAATAGAGAGCACTTGTACTCGGTGCCTCCCACCTCAATCCACCTAATATTGGGGTTATGGCGAATTGATGAGAGCAGGTGCTCCGTCACTAGGATGTATAAGAGAGGGGACAGAGGACATCCCTGCCTTGTCCCATTGGTGATTGTGAAAGGTGATGAAAATGTTCTGACGCACCCCCTGGGCCTTGGGACACCCGGAGCCGGACCCTTTTTGGTGGATGCTGGTGGTTGTAGTCTTCGTGGCGGCGATCCGTTTCCGTGGCTCAGGGCGGTCAAACCAGTGGCGGAACTATTTATGTGGTTTTGATGTTTAAATGTCCGACTACGCCACCCGTGGATTGCGGTCAGAGTGAACCGCCGCTACAGGGCAGACCGCTAAGGCTGGTGTTGTGGGTGCAGCAGAGCGTAGCATAACTCCCCACGGGAGGAGTATAGCCTCAGGGCAGTGTATGCGGAGGATGGGGGTGATGGTGCAGGGCAGCAGCAGTAATGACACGGAGTCAGTGATGCAGTTCAGGGCCTTTACTCACAGTTCTTATTATCCAGACCACGTCTGCAGGTAACGGCTGCCCACGTCGTACTGTGCTCACCAGGTGAGGGGCTCAGACAACTCCCAGATAACTTTGGAGCGCTTCACAGGACCCCCTTTGTGTGTCCTTTGTCTGGCCTTTCTTACCAACACTTCTGTCCGGCTGCCTCGGGCCTCCTCTTGGTAAACTTGGCGCCAGTTTCCCTGACCCTATGTGGTGCCTTCCTAGCGGGTGGAGCAAGGGGCTGCGCCACATAAAATGTCAGAGCCTCCGGTTTCTAGCTGAGGGTCGTTTCCTGCCTCCACTAGTTCGGGGACCGGTCTCCCCCTTTGGCCTGACCCCTCCACGCAGGTGGATTCGGGCGTGCGGTGGCGACTCGCCCGTCCGCACCCCTGGGATCCCTTCATTCCTCGTTCCTGGAGCCTTCTCCGCTCCTCTTCCTTCCTTCTCCCTCTTGCAGGCCTGGGCCTCTGTTACTAGGCCCGCCTCCGGAGCAGAGCTCATGCAGAGCCCCTGCTCCCTGCCACTTCTGCTCAGACTTCTCTGCACTGAACTAAGATGGTGCCCACCTTTTATACTCCCTTCTCAATGCACCCAGGAACTGCTTCCTCCCTGCTCCTGCACTGCAGGGTTCCCCTTCCTCAGTGTTCCCTCCCCCCACTCCAGCCAGGGACAGGGACTGTCGTGCTCATCTCAGGGGCATATTGGTCGCCCTGCCCCACGGCAATGTGGTGTAATGCATGCAGGTGTCGGGTCCTGATCCACACTCCATCCTTATCTGAGAGTGAGATATCACACCTCTGGGTGAGGTGCAATACGTCTGTAGCAACCGAGCCCTCGGTGCTACAGTTCCATTTATCTTCAGCCTAGGTGACGTATTGTGATACAGGGCCGTGATTTTGGCTATAAAAGGGTCCCCTAGACCCCTACCCCAAGCTTTTTAAGAGAATCATATATGGCGTGCCAGGAGACTCTATGGAATGCTTTCTCAGCATCCAACGAGAGTATCTACTTACAAATTTTTAACTGCATCTAGCCCAGGAAATACTTTGTGCCTAGTAGCAGTGTCTGCTAGTCAGCGGATTATCCCGGCTGTTAAGCAAGCTACACCACCTGTAGTTTGGACACTTAATTTTTTCAAAGGAAATGCTTCGGGACCACGGGATACTTAGTGAAGAGCATCAGGAGGCACCCCAAGGCATAGGGGCTGGGACTGGCACTAGGATGCCTTGCGGTGGACAGCCGAGCTCGATCCTTATAAAAGCTTTTTAACTGCAGCAGCTTTAGTGGACGCTACTGGAGCTGGAATTACGCGGCTGCTGGCATGAGACTTGCCCTCCAATAGATCCTTGTAAATGGATTTAAAGTGTATTCATTCAAATTAGAGGGACAATTTAAATTAAAAAGCTTAGAGCTGCCTCCACCACAGGGGGGCTCTCTCGACCCACCAGCGGACAGGCACCAGTATTGGGAGAGGGGGGCTGGCCGTCAGGGTTCACCGCGGCTCTGGCACAAACCCGGCGACACGGAGGTGGCACGGGCAGGAGCGGACTGGCCGTCTCGGCTTCTCACTTTTTGGATTTTAGAAGGGCATGACATGCCTATATCTGTGTCTCCCCCTCCTTTTACTCCTCCACCTCTTTTCTTTTCGCATGACTATATGTACTTGTCACTTTTCCATGTGTTAGTTGTGTCTTCTGAGCAGTTTGTCAGCTTTTGGACACCTTTGAAGGTGTTTTCTATGTGTTTCTATGTGTTTTTGTTTGCCTGCCATTGGTTTTAACGGTGTTCGAAGGTGTTCGACGAACAGTTCGACGAACAGTTCGGCGAACACACGGGTGTTCGACGAACCGAACCGAACTCGAACACTACGGGGGTGGCTCAACACTAGTCGCAAGGCCTAGTACCCCCGGGCGCCGCTATTCCAACAGCGCCCCCTACCTCCGCGGAGCCACCGGCCTGGTCGCAGGGCCGAGTAACCCAGGGCGCCACCGTTCTTACGGTGCCCTTTGCCTTTAGGGTGCCCCAAGCCTGGTCGCAAGGCCTGGTCAACCCGGGCGCCGCTACCATCAACGCGCCCTCAACATCTAGAGTGCCGCACCTGGGTGAAAATCTATTTGCCCAGCATACGTGCCCGGATGGGCAGCCCTTTGTATGGCCCCAGGAGTACATTCAGCTGGAACTCCAGAGAGCAAGGCCCATGTGCGAGCCCCTGATTCCGGCTCCGAAGCCTGTAAAGAGGACCTCACCCCCGCTGGAGGAGGCACAGTTTGAGTGGGACCCCACCGGAGAAGACCTCATGGGGTTCACTCAGGAGACTCGGGCGGCCGCAGCGGAGCGTGCAGAGTGCTGCCGGCAGCACCTCGAAGTCTTCGAAAGGGAGCGGAGAGAGAGGCGGGTCCGGGAACAGCAAGCACAGATAAGGAGCGCGGAGCAGAAGAGCCGGACCAGGAGGAATCCCCGTGCAGCTCATGGTCCCCCTTCCACCGGGACTGTGATAAAATTCAACATGCAGCATGGGTGGGGCTTCATTAGAGACCATCATACCCCCGGCGACGTCTTTGTGACCCGCAGAGACGTAGAAAGCCATCTGCCGGAGGGACACAGAGGTCGTGACCTGTATGTAGGGGACGAGGTCACCTTCACCCGGCACAAGTGTGCCAAAGGACCCTACGCCCTCCATGTGCATCGCCTGACGGAGGAGGAGCTGCGGTGTGAGGAGGAGCAAGAGGGCCCGGACGGGTCTGAAACTGAAACCAACCAACAGGAAAGAGCAGGAGGACGCCGTCGTTGAAGTACGGTAGAGAGAGACTGTATAAAGTTGCCCGTCGGGGTACCAAGAACTGTTACTTATTTAAAATATGTTCCCCGTTGGGACAAAGTGTGAACTGATGCCCGTGTGTCCCTAGTTCCTAATAGCTGGCCGAGGACTGAGAGCGGCCATATCCCCTTTGTATATAGTTGCGCTTCCTAAAGCGCCCCCTACTGGTTTTATGGGAAAACCATTTTTCTTCAAGAGACTGTTGCACTTTACCCGGTCACAAGTTGCACCGTGACCGGAGGAACCAGCGACAGGAATGTTTACAAGAATGTTATTTATGAAAACGTTTTATTGCTGATATATATATGATGTTTTATATGTTTATATGTTGATGTTTATGAAAAATAATTGTATGTTTTGGATGTTTTTGTCTTTAACAGCCCGAGGACGTGCTGTGATTTACCAGGGGGGAATGTAGCACCCTGAGGATTCGGCTGCTACAGGGGTATTACACCTCAAGCCAGAGGTGTGGTATTCCACTCCCGGGTAAGGATGGAGTGTGGAACTGAGCTCAGTAGGCTGCATGCACTACACACATCCCATTTCCGGGGGACAGACCAATGGTACTCCCACTAGAGAAATGTGCAGGTACGACAGTGTCTGTCCCTGGCTGGAGTGGGAGGGGGTTGGAACATCCCAGTAGTGTAGGGGCAGATAGGGGGAGCAGTCTGGGTAGTGCTAGGAGCTCATTGGGTGCTGGTCACCTGAGCTCACACATAGAGGGAGTATATAAGGTGGGAACCATCTTAGATCAGGGTCGGTCAGTCAGTCAGTCTGTCAGTCTTTTGTAGAGTGAGTCAGAGGAAGAGAGCAGAGAAGCAGAGCAGCTCAGCCAGCTCCAAGGCCCAGAGAGAGAGAGGAGAAAGAAGGACCCAGAGGGGGAGAAGAGAGAACTCCAAGAACCCAAGATTAGATCAGCGGGTGAAGAGTTGGCACAAGGGTACCGGATCCCAAGCTGGTGGAGGGCCCTAATCCTTAGCCAGAGACCGGAGGTCGTGGGCAGGATCTGCCACGACCACCCACTAAATCCACCCGGAAGGCAAACCAAGAATAGGGTCAGGGAACCCAGAGACAAGGGTTTACCAACAAGAGGCCCGAGGGAGCCGGACTTAGGTGGATCGCTGGTGGGGAAGGCCAGAGAGAAGGAACGTCAGAAAGGGAGCTCAGGATCACGCTCCAGAATTACTTGGGAGTTGGCCGAGTCCAGGACCTGGTGGACGCAGCACGGCTCGGGCGGTCACTCAAGGCCGGAGTGACCAGCATAACAGCAGTAAGTAAAGACCCTGAACTGCACAGCCCGACTCTGAGTCTCATTACCATCCTCACTGCACCTCCACAACCACCATCCTCTACACCTGACCCCCTGAGGCTATACCCCTCCCGTTGGGGGTTATACTACCTGAGCTGCACACACATCACCAGCCTCAGCGGACCCTGCTGCAGCGGCGGCCGTATGGACCGCAATTCAACGGGTGGCGTAGTCAACACTAAAAGAACATCCAGCAACATCTGTAGGACTGCCACACACTGAGCTTGACACCCTGGGCACGGACCGGGTCACCGCCACTCGGAGACTACAACCCCCATCTGATCCGGCTCCGGGTATCCCCCAAACAACACTGGCCCACGGGGCGCGTCATATCATTGATTACCCAGCAATCAAGCCAAACATTGACTTTTGCAAACTTCTAATTATGATGTTGCTGCTGACATTACCTAGTGAAAAACTCTATATTTTGCCTCCCCTCGATGCCCTGCATTTGGCAAAACTGACTTTGCTATATTTCTAATTAAATCCCATAGGACTGCATAGCTTCCAAACTCCCAACTATAAGGATCATTAATTTCGCTTCTCACAAATGAGGGCCGTCCAACTTGGCATCGGCCCATAGCATCATTTTCTGCATGTCGCTATTATATAAATCACTTATATTACCTTGTGTTGATGCCAATCCAGCTCTTCCAGAAATTCAGACAAATAATTACTAATTAGGGTAATTATTATATTGCTAATTTCTATATTTGCTAAAATGCTAATTATTATTATTGTCCCATTTTTCTGTATAATAATAATAATAATAATTTTTATTTATATAGTGCCAACATATTCCGCAGCACTTTACAATTAAGCAGGGACATGTACAAACAATAAATTCAATACAAGGTGAGACAGTTTAACAGTTACATCAGGAGTGAGGTCCCTGCTCGCAAGCTTACATTCTACACGGAAATGGGGGGACACAATAGGTGGAAAGTGCTTGTTATTTCAGGTCAGGCAATTATAATAAGTTGGGATTATCATATAAAGCTGTATGATCCGGTCATCAGCCTGTATGTTAAAGTGCAATACTCAATTACCGAGTGCAGTTATCGTGTGCATGGAGGGTGTAGAAACAGATGAACAGTAGGGGGCAGATTCTGAGTAGTATTCAGGAGGGAACAGGGGAAAGTTAGTTTACTGGGTATTTGGGATGGTAGGCTTGTTTAAAGAGATGGGTTTTTAAAGCGCGCTTGAAGACATCGGGGCTAGGCATCAATCGGATCGTCTGGGGTAGAGTATTCCAGAGAACTGGCGCAGCACGAGAGTAGTCTTGGAGACGGAGGTGCGAGGTTCGGATTATGGGGGATGTTAGCCTTAGGTCATTTGTGGAACGGAGGGCACGTGTAGAACGATAGACTGAGATGAGAGAGGAGATATAAGGTGGTGCAGTACTGTGAAGAGCTTTGTGGGTGAGAGCAATGAGTTTATATTGGACCCTGTAGCGAATGGGTAACCAGTGTAATGACTGGCACAAGGTGGAGGCATCGGTGAAGCGGCTGGACAGAAATACGACCCTGGCTGCCGCATTCAGGACAGATTGGAGAGGGGAAATTTTGGTAAGAGGGAGACCGATCAGAAGAGAGTTGCAGTAGTCCAGACGAGAGTGAATAAGAGCGACAGTAAGAGTTTTAGCAGTTTCCAAAGTGAGAAAAGATCGGATTCTGGAGATGTTTTTAAGATGCAGGTGACAAGAGCGAGTGAGTGATCGGATATAGGGAGTAAAGGAAAGGTTAGTGTCGAATATGACCCCAAGGCAGCGGGCGTGCTGCTTGGGAGTTATGGTTGACCCCTCCAAGGTAATTTCGATGTTAGGTAGAGTTCGGTTAGTAGATGGGGGAAACACAAGAAGTTCAGTTTTGGAGAGATTCAGTTTGAGATAGAGGGAGGACATGATGCTAGACACAGCAGACAAACAATCCTTGGTATTTTGTATTAGGGTAGGGGTGATGTCAGGGGAAGAAGTGTATAGTTGGGTGTCGTCAGCATAGAGATGATACTGGAACCCAAATCTGCTGATTGTTTGTCCAATAGGGGCAGTGTATAGAAAGAAGAGGAGGGGGCCTAGGACTGAGCCCTGCGGAACCCCGATAGTAAGGGGATGAGGAGGGGAAGAGGAGCCGGCAAAAGATACAGTGAAGGAGCGGTCAGAGAGGTAGGAGGAGAACCAGGAGAGAACGGTTTCCTTGAGGCCTATAGAGCTGAGCATAGTGAGGAGGAGCTGGTGATCCACAGTGTCAAATGCTGCAGAGAGATCCAGGAGAATCAGCAGGGAGCAGTGACCTTTGGATTTGGCTGTTAGTAGATCGTTAGAGACTTTAGTGAGGGCAGTTTCAGTGGAGTGGAAGGAGCGGAAACCAGATTGTAGAGGGTCGAGGAGAGAGTTGTCTGAGAGATAGCGGATTAGACGGGAGTGGACCAAGCGTTCCAGGAGTTTAGAGATGAAAGGAAGATTAGAGACAGGTCTGTAGTTAGCAGTGCAGTTCTGGTCCAGGGATGGCTTTTTAAGTAAAGGGGTTATGATGGCATGTTTAAATGAGGAGTAGTGTTGAGCATTCCGATACTGAAATATCGGGTATCGGCCGATATTCGCGGTATCGGAATTCCGATACTTAATTCCGATACTATTGCAATATCGTATACCGGAATCGGAAGTTCCCATAATGCAATGAGACATTTTCATTTTATTCAGCCAATGAGGATCCTAAGAAGTGTGGGCACATCCTGTTAGGCATGTAGGCATCTTAACTAATGGCATGGCTGTGATTGGCTGCTGAAATGATGTCATGATGCACTATAAAAGCCACCGCCGCCATTTTGAGCTCACTCTGCTGTGAATTCAGTTAGGGATAGGACGCTGTTGTTCTGAGGGACAGTTTTAGCTACCTATTTGCTCTATACTGCTTTACCCAAGCTACTTTCTAAATCACTGTGCCTTGCAGTGCTAGTGCACAGTTCCCTGTGCTGTTCACCGCTATCTGCAAGGTCTGTGTGTGTGAGTGCAGCTCACCCTGTAGTGTGTGCTTCAGCCAAGTCTGGTTGTAGTGCACTCAGTGTGTGTCACTGCCTCATACATTGTCCTTTTTTGCCAATTCATAATTTTTCCTGATATCTCCTATTAGTGTGGTGGTTCCATCTGTATTCAGCTAAATTGGTTCCAAACACACTATATAGGAGTAGATAGAGAAATTTTTTTCCGTCTTGCAGCACTAGTGCACAGTGCTCTGCATCTGTACTGTTCACCGCTGTCTGCAAGGTCTGGTGTGTGAGTGCAGCTCACCCTGTAGTGTGTGCTTCAACCCCGTCTGGTTGTAGTGCACTCAGTGTGTGTCACTGCCTCATACATTGTCCTTTATTGCCAATTCATAATTTTTCCTGATATCTCCTATTAGTGTGGTGGTTCCATCTGTATTCAGCTAAATTGGTTCCAAACACACTATATAGGAGTAGATAGAGAATTTTTTTCCGTCTTGCAGCACTAGTGCACAGTGCTCTGCATCTGTACTGTTCACCGCTGTCTGCAAGGTCTGGTGTGTGAGTGCAGCTCACCCTGTAGTGTGTGCTTCAACCCCGTCTGGTTGTAGTGCACTCAGTGTGTGTCACTGCCTCATACATTGTCCTTTATTGCCAATTCATAATTTTTCCTGATATCTCCTATTAGTGTGGTGGTTCCATCCATATTCAGCTAAATTGATTCCAAACACACTATATAGGAGTAGATAGAGGAGCCTTTCTGCAGCATTGGGCCCTGCAGCCCCAGCCAGATTAGTATTAGCCTATTTTTTGCAGCCTCATCTATTGCATTGTAGGTTACCTTCCTACATTGTAATAGCTACAAAAAGTTTGTGATACTATCGTTATTACATCTTTAGGCACATCCAGTGTCTTTTTGTGACAAAAAAAACCTAAATAAAGTTCACCAAACACTCCACTTTACAGTTGTGTAGGCCACATTAGCTCATATTAAAGTCTAGTCCACACTTTATAAAATTAGTGTTTCTTATACCTGTTAGCAGCTGTTCAGGAATAAGCACACTAAGCCCTTAGTACTTTTCTGCCTATCTTTATCAGTCTACCAAGATGAAGAAGGCAGGGAGTAAGGCATGTGGTCGTGGTCGTGGGCGTGGGCGTGGAGTTTCTGCAGGGAGAGGACGTGAGGATTCTGTGCCTGCAGGGAGAGGACGTGGGGATTCTGTGCCTGCTGCGGGCACCAGTGACTCAGCATCCCCCAGTTTTACCAGGGAACAGTCCTTTATGCGCAGCTTTGTAGGAGCTAGCCGTACCCCACTGCTGCGCGAGGACCAAATTGAAGCCGTTGTCGGATGGATGGCAGCTAACGCATCGACTTCAATTAGTTCCAGATCCTCTCAGGTCCTGAGCACTGAAGAGCACCCATCTGTCTCTTCACCACCTGCCAAATTGCCCAGGCAGTCAGAGAGCCCTGGACAGGAGCCATCTCTACTTCTGTTCTCTGAATCTCTTGGCTTGGAAAGAGGGGGCCAGCCAAGCAGAATTCGAGAATTTGAAGAAGAGGTAGTATGCAGTGATGCGCAACCGTTTTGTCTCTCTGAATCTGAAGAGGCGGGTGGGCCAGTGCCTATGGTCAGCAGCACACCTCAGTACGCATCTGATGATGAGACTCAGGTGCCACTTTCTGGTGCGTACTGTGCTGTCGAGACTACCCAGGAGAAGCAGTTGTTTGAAGAGGGTGGTGTAGATGATGAGGTCCTTGACCCATCATGGCGTGAGGGACAGGAAGGTGGTGGGAGCAGCTCTGAGGAAGAGATTCCCCGAACGGCCCAAAAAGGAGGGAGAGGGAGGGGGCAGACTTGGTTGCCTGTAGCCTCCACTTCGGCACCCATTAGGAGCATGGCTCTTCCAAAATCCAAAGCGGGCGCTCCCAAGACTTGCAGTGCCTGGTCCTTTTTTGACACAGTTGCAGATGACATTTGCTTTGTCAAATGCAAGCTGTGTAATCAGAAGGTGAAAAGAGGGAAAAGTGTCAGCAACCTCAATACCACAAATATGTGGAAACATGTGCGGACCAAGCACGTGGTGGAGTTACACAAACACACTGAAGACCTAGGCCAACCTACAGCGCCACCTACCACCTCTTCAGCTCGTGTTGTAGCCTCTTCCTCCAGCTCACACACAGCTGGTTCGGCTTCCTCACAGGATCGCCATGGAAGAATCTCTGGCACTGTTGTACAGAGACACAGTGTAATTCCACCCACAGCACCACTTTCCCAGTCATCCTCACACTCCCAGGCCAGTCTACAGCCATCGTTAGCACAGGCATGGGAGAAAAGGCGCCCATACTCGGCAAACCACCCCCGAGCACAGGCTCTGAATGCTGGCATTGCTAAACTACTGGCCCTTGAAATGCTATCATTCAGGCTGGTGGAGACTGACACATTCCGTAACTTTATGGCATTGGCAGTCCCACAATACAACGTGCCCAGCCGCTTTTATTTCAGCAGGCAAGCCGTCCCTGCCCTGCAACATCATGTGGAGGGAAAAATTAAACATGCGCTACAAAACGCCGTCAGTAGCAAGGTCCACCTGACCACTGATGCGTGGACCAGTAAGCATGGACAGGGACGATACCTTTCCCTCACTGCCCATTGGGTAAATGTTGTGGAGCCGGGTACAGATCTTGAGAGTGGCGCTGTACGTGTTCTGCCAACTCCAAGGATTGCAGGAATCCAGTCTGTACACATTGACTCCTCCTCATACTCCAGCTCCTCTGAATCAGCGCTGCAGGAGCCGTCACGGTCTACCTCCACATCGACCCGTGAACGGTTACCTGTTATGATGACCGATATGAGCACAGCCGTGGCCAAACGTCAACAGGCCGTATTAAAATTAATTTCTTTGGGGAATCGAAGCCACACAGCGCAGGAGCTCTGGAATGCCATCAAGCAGCAGAGTGACGTGTGGTTTGTGCCAGCGAATCTCCAGCCAGGCATGGTAGTGTGTGACAATGGCCGAAATCTGGTGGCAGCTCTGGGCCTAGGCAACCTCACTCACATCCCATGTCTGGCACATGTGCTCAACTTGGTCGTGCAGAGTTTTTTGAGGGACTATCCGGATCTTGATGCACTGCTTCACAAGGTCCGCATAGAGTGCGCTCACTTGCGGCGTTCCAGCAATGCAAGATCACGCATTGCAGCTCTGCAGCGCCGATTATGTCTTCCGGAACATCGCATCATATGTGACCTACCCACCAGGTGGAATTCAACGTTACATATGTTGGAGAGGTTGTGTGAGCAGCAGGCAGCAGTAATGGAGTACCAGCTGCAGCAGGCGCAAACAAGTCGCAGTGCGCGCCGTTCACACTTCACCACCACTGAGTGGGCCTCTATGAAGGACATTTGCCACGTTTTGCGTGCCTTCGATTATTCCACGCGGATGGCGAGTGCAGATGATGCACTAGTCAGCATGACTATCCCCCTTATCTGCCTGCTTGAAAAAACACTGCAAGCACTAAGGGACGAGGTTTTGGAAGAGGTGGAGGATGAGGAGTCACAAATGCCATCTGCTTCTCTACAGTCTGCGCAACGTGGTTCCTCACAAAGGCCTAGGCAGGGGACACTTTGTGAGGAGGATGAGGAGGAGTCAATGGATGAGGAAGACATCTGTCCAGAGGAGGGAGGTACACAATGCTCTAGTAGTCAGTATCTAGAGCGAGGGTGGGGTGATGCAGAGCAGGCAGAGATCACGCCTCAAGCAGGGGACAGCGTTTCTTGGCCAGTTGGCAGTCTGCAGCACATGGTTGATTTCATGCTGCAGTGCCTCAGAAACGACCGCCGCATCGCCCACATTCTCAACACGGCTGATTATTGGGTGTCCACCCTCCTAGATCCTCGCTACCGGGACAACTTACAAAGCCTCATAACACCATTGAACCGGGAGCGTAAAATGCGGGAGTACCAAGACGCACTGGTGCATTCCATCATGTTCTCCATTCCAACCGAGAGCAGTGCTGCTAGTGCTTTACAAAGCAGCTCAGTGCGTCGAGGCAGTGGAGGAAGCTCTGCACAAAGAGGGAGCAGAAGCAGCGCCTCAGCACAAGGCAAGACCAGTATGGCCGAAATGTGGCAAAGTTTTGTGTCCCCGCCGCCACAAATGTCTACACCATCACAGACAGCTCCAGTCAGCAGGAGGCAACGTTTCCGTCAGATGGTGACAGACTACATGTCTTGCCCTCTTAGTGTACTCCCAGACGGCTCTTCTCCCTTCAAGTTTTGGGTCTGTAAGCTGGATACATGGCCAGAGCTTAGTCAGTATGCACTGGAGGTGCTAGCTTGCCCTGCTGCTAGTGTATTATCGGAACGCGTCTTTAGTGCCGCAGGTGGTGTACTAACAGACCGTCGCATGCGACTATCCTCCGATAACGTTGACCGGCTTACTTTTCTCAAAATGAACAAGGCCTGGATCTCTCATGAATTTGCCAGTCCTCTTCCAGAATAAATAATTGGTTGGCAACAGTATCCAGGTCTCCTGTTCTGTTCATGTTTCTACCACCTGAACTGTAATCCCTGAGCTCCAACACCGCCAGTTGGCGCTCGGAAGTGCCGTCTGCACAGTCAACACTTGCTGCCGTGTTATTGGGGTTCAGTAACGTCAGCTGTTCTCCTGCTGTGCGGACGGCAATTTCTCCTGATTTGTCCACATCCACTGTACTACACATTTTAAAGTTGCTCCAATTACTCCTCTGGCTCCTCTGTTTTCATTCTTATCCCTGGGCTCCAGCACCGCCAGTTGGCGCTCGGAAGTGCTGTCTGCACAGTCAACACTTGCTACCATGTTATTGGGGTTCAGTAACGTCAGCTGTTCCCCTGCTGTGCGGACGGCAATTTCTCCTGCTCTGTCCACATTCTCACTACTACAGATTTTAAAGTTGCTCCAATTACACCTCTGGCTCCTCTGTTTTCATTCTTATCCCTGGGCTCCAGCACCGCCAGTTGGCGCTCGGAAGTGCCGTCTGCACAGTCAACACTTGCTGCGGTGTTATTGGGGTTCGGTAACGTCAGCTGTTCCCCTGCTGTGTTCACGGCAATTTCTCCTGCTCTGTCCATATTCACTGTGCTACTTATTTAAAACTTGCTCCAATTACACCTCTGGCTCCTCCGTTTTTAGTATTTACCCTGGGCTCCAACACCGCCAGTTGGCGCTCGGAAGTGCTGTCTGCACAGTCAACACTTGCTGCCGTGTTATTGGGGTTCAGTAACGTCAGCTGTTCTCCTGCTGTGCGGACGGCAATTTCTCCTGCTTTGTCCACATCCACTGTACTACACATTTTAAAGTTGCTCGAATTACACCTCTGGCTCCTCTGTTTTCATTCTTATCCCTGGGCTCCAGCACCGCCAGTTGGCGCTCGGAAGTGCCGTCTGCACAGTCAACACTTGCTGCGGTGTTATTGGGGTTCGGTAACGTCAGCTGTTCCCCTGCTGTGTTCACGGCAATTTCTCCTGCTCTGTCCATATTCACTGTGCTACTTATTTAAAACTTGCTCCAATTACACCTCTGGCTCCTCCGTTTTTAGTATTTACCCTGGGCTCCAATACCGCTAGTTGCTGCTAAGAAGTGCCGTCTGCACAGTCAACGCTTGCTCCAGTGTTATTGGGATTCAGTAACGTCAGCTGATCCCCAGCTGTGTGTCCGGCAAATTCTCCTGCTTTGTCCACATCCACTGTAGTACGGATTTAAAACCTCCTCCAAATACACCTCTGGCTCTTCTGTTTTTAGTATTTACCCTGGGCTCCAGCACCGCCAGCTGGTTCTCGGCAGTTCCATTGGCTCTTGTACCTTCTGCTACCCATCCGGGTTCCAGTACCGTCAGCTGGTTCTCGGCAGTGTCTTTGGCACGGGTACTCCCTCCTGCCCAGCCTGGTTCCAGCACGCCAGCTGTTTCCGGGTAGTGTCAACGTCACTTTGCCTCCAATGCGTTGTCCTGTCGTGTTGCGGTCGGGTTAGCCGACTCTATGGTGCCTGCAGTTTAGGTGACTCCTATGTGGGCTGCGGGATCTGGCAATGAAGGCTGGTTCCATAGTGCCAATAGGACAAGCACCCTCTGTAGGACTGTGGGTTTTGGTAACTGCGGCCGGCTCGCGGCCTTGAACTTTTTTTTTACATGGGTACCTTCTGCTACCCATCCGGGTTCCAGTACCGTCAGCTGGTTCTCGGCAGTGCCTTTGGATTAGGTGCCTCCTTCTCGGTATCCAAGTTCCACCAACGTCTGCTGGTCCTTGGTAGTGCTTTCTGGCACAGGTACCTCCTGCTTAGTAACCGAGTTCCAGTAACATCAGCTGGTCCTCGGTAGTTCCATTGGCTCTTGTACCTTCTGCTACCCATCCGGGTTCCAGTAACATCAGCTGGTCCTCGGTAGTTCCATTGGCTCTTGTACCTTCTGCTACCCATCCGGGTTCCAGTACCGTCAGCTGGTTCTCGGCAGTGCCTTTGGATTAGGTGCCTCCTTCTCGGTATCCAAGTTCCACCAACGTCTGCTGGTCCTTGGTAGTGCTTTCTGGCACAGGTACCTCCTGCTTAGTAACCGAGTTCCAGTAACATCAGCTGGTCCTCGGTAGTTCCATTGGCTCTTGTACCTTCTGCTATCCATCCGGGTTCCAGTACCGTCAGCTGGTCCTCGGTAGTTCCTCAGCTTTCTTGTACCTTCTGCTACATTTCCAAGTTCAAGCTTTTTGAAATGGTTCTTGGTAATCACTCTGGATCTCCCTGACGAGGACCCTGAAGACGAGGACCCTGAAGACCAACCCTAAGAAGACGAGGACCCCGAAGACAATGACCCTGAAGACGAGGACCCTGAAGACCACCCCGAAGAAGACGAGGACCCTGAAGACCACCCCGAAGAAGACGAGGACCCTGAAGACCACCCCGAAGAAGACGAGGACCCCGAAGACGAGGACCCAGAAGACCAACCCGAAGAAGACGAGGACCCCGAAGACGAGGACCCCCGAAGACGACGACCCTGAAGACCACCCCGAAGAAGACCAAGAAGATGACCCTGAAGAAGTTGACCAAGAAGACAAAGAAGAGAAGACAAGCACCAAGATACAGAAAAACAAGAGACAGAAAACCAAGAAGCAGAAATACAAGAAGCTGCAGAACAAAAAGCGGAAGAACATTAAGCATAAGACTAAAAATCAGAGCAAAAGATAATATCTAAATTATAAGCAGAAGATGACTAAGCAGTGTATGGGGGTGAGTCCGTTCCTCCTCGTGGTGCCCCTGGAAAAGACCTGCTGCTGCAGGCCAAACTGAACGCGGACAAATCCTGTTGTAAATCTTTTGTGACGGGCAGAACGAAAGGTGTAATGTCCAACCTTTTATAGATAACAACTACAGGAATGCCTGTCACAAATAAGAATATGATGAAGAAGAAGAATATGAAGAAGATGAAGAAGTAGAATATGAAGAATGTAAAAAAAAGAATAATACGAAGAAGGTGAAGAAGAAGAAGGTGAAGAAGAAGTGGATGAAAAAGATGCTGAGGATGATGAAGGAGAAAGTGTGGGAGAAGTAAAAAAGAAGGTGAAGAGCATGGAAGTAGTGAAACATAAATATCTGACAAAATATAAAAATACTTAACATAGTTAATATTTCCGTAACTCAGAACATAATAAAAAAATATTAATTCCTGCTATTCCATTTGACTGGGCTAAACCTCTATGCCTTTATTGTCTCCCCCACCTCCCCCAATACATTCTACATTATTCTTAGTTGTTTTCCTTCATGTAGAAATAACCTACAAGGAAAGAAAGGGTTTATTTTAATTCCGATATTTATGTCCCATTGACTTGCATTGGTTTCCGGTATCGGAATCGGCGATATCCGATACTTTTTCGGTATCGGTCCGATCCAATCCGATCCGATATTTCCCGATATCGGAAGGTATCGCTCAACACTAATGAGGAGGGAAAGATAGCTGACGAAAGAGAGAGGTTAAATATTTTAGTCAGGTGAGTGGTGACCACCGGTGAGAGGGACTGCAGGAGATGTGAAGGAATGGGGTCACTGTTGCAGGTTGTAGGCCGAGAAGAAGCGAGGAGCTGGGTAACTTCTTCTTCTGTGACCGGCTCAAAGATGGCTAGTGAGCTTGAAGTGCGGTAGGGAAGGGGATCCAGGCACTGAGGAGATTGGGCTGAGATGTCCTGATGGATGTGGTTGATTTTTTCCAAGAAATAAGTGGCCAGATCCTCCCCGCTGAGGTTGGTGGTGGGGGCCTGTGCTTTAGGTTTCAGGAGGGAGTTTAAGGTTTCGAAAAGTCGTTTTGGATTGTTGGACAGTGAAGTGATGAGGGTGGTGAAGTAGGATTGTTTGGCCAGATGAAGGGCAGAGTTATAGGTTTTGAGCATGAATTTATAGTGGATGAAGTCCTCTTCTAAAAGAGATTTTCTCCACTGACGCTCAGCACACCTTGAGCAACGTTGAAGAAAACGTGTTTGCATCGTGTGCCAGGGCTGCCGTTGTCTGTGTCGGATCTTTCTGCGAGTAGAAGGAGCTGCTTCATCTAGGGCGCTCTTCAGTGTATTATTGTAGTGTGACAATGCTAAGTCTGGACAGGAGAAGGAGGAGATGGGGGCTAAAGATGTATGGAGATTGTCCATAAGCTGCTGGGTATTAATGGTACGTGTATTCCTATAAGTGTGGTAAGTGGGGGTGTCCCGGGTGAGGAGACAATTCTTAACAGAGAAGGAAAGAAGGTTGTGGTCCGAGAGCGGGAGAGGGGAGTTGATAAAGTCTTCCAGCAAGCAGAGACTGGAAAAAACCAGGTCCAGAGTGTTCCCGTCTTCATGGGTAGGAGAATTAGTAAACTGTGAGAGATGGAATGAAGAGGTTAGAGAAAGTAGATGAGAGGCAGATTGGGAGAGGGGATCATCGATGGGGATGTTAAAGTCGCCCATGATGAGGGTGGGGATGTCACAGGATAGAAAGTGAGGAAGCCAGGAGGCAAAGTGATCCAAGAACTGGCGGGGGGAGCCTGGAGGGCGATACACGACTGCCACTCACAGGGAGAAGGGTTTAAAGAGTCTGATGGTGTGGACTTCAAAGGAAGGAAACATAAGTGAGGGAACCGGGGGGATGACCTGGAAAGCACATTGTGAGGAAATGAGCAGACCAACACCTCCACCCTGTCTGTTGCCAGGTCTGGCGGTATGTGAAAATTTCAGCCCACCAAACGAGAAAGCAGCAGCAGTGGTGGTGTCTGGCTGCTGAATCCAGGTTTCTGTGATAGCCAGAAGGTTAAGAGAATTAGAGAGGAAAAAATCATGGATGTAAGTTAGTTACACACAGACCGTGCGTTCCAGAGAGCGCAATGGAAATCGATAGGAGAGGGCATGCACTGAACGTTAATAAGATTAGCAGGGTTTCTATATGCAGCTGGAGGAGAGTGGTGTATGCTAGTGGAGGGAGGCCCAGGGTTCGGGGAGATGTCGCCTGCGACTAGTAAAAGGAGAAAGAAGAGAAAGAGCAGGTGGTCTAATGATTTGTATGAACGTTTTGAGTGCTGTATGGAGTTAGAGGATGGTTTGCAGTGGGTGAGGAATGTCAGTAGAGCCTCAGAGTTATACATGGGAGAGGGGAGAAGGGAGGGGCTGATATAGAGAGAGTGCACAGAATGTGTTGAAGGGCGGGTGAGTTGTGAGAAAGCAGAAGTAAAAACAAATAAAAAGCAGATTGATAAGA